>NC_036869.1:22741918-22745474 GCF_002910315.2 Salvelinus sp. IW2-2015 | reverse complement strand
TAAATTATAGTTTCCCAGATTTGACCAATAATAATGACTAAAGGCTCGTATTTATGTGTTTATTATATTTATAATTCAGTCTATGATTTGATATTTGATAGAGCAGTCTGTCTGAGCGGTGGTAGGCAGCAGCAGGCTTGTAAGCATTCATTCAAACAGCACTTTACGCGTTGCCAGCAGCTCTTAGCAATGCTTGAAGCACAGCGCTGTTTATGACTTCAAGCCTTCAACTCCCGAGATTAGGCTGGCAATACTAAAGTGCCTACAAGAATATCCAATAGTCAAAGGTATACGAAATACAAATGGTATAGAGAGAAATAATCGACGCGTCATAATTCCTATAATAACCACAACCAGAAACTTCTTAACTGGGAATATTTGAAGACTCATGTTAAAAGGAACCACCAGCTTCATATGTTTCTCAGTTGCTGAGCAAGGAACTTAAACGTTAGCTTTTTTACATGGCAGCATATTGCACTTATACTTTCTCCTCCAAACACTGCGGTTTTTGCATTATTGTAAACCAAAATTGAACATGTTTAATTATTTATTTGAGACAAATTGATTTTATTTATCTATTATATTAAAATAAAGAGGTTCATTCATATTGTTGTAATTGCTATTATTACAATATAAATAAAATCGGGACCAGCTTTTTTTGGTCCTGCCAATAATCGGGTATCTGTATTGAAAAATCATAAAATCGGTCAACCTTATTGTGTGCACCTGCGCAAGAAACAAGCAGAAGCTTCAGGACTTTGATGCGACTTTTTTCAAAATCCTCATTAAGTTGCATCATGCAGCCTTTTAAAATGTAATTTAAAAAAATCTAAACACATAGCCTAACATTTGAATCGCAACTAAAGCTTAATACTAAACAAAATTAATCGTTAGGAGGACCTGTTTCTTTTAAATATATCTTCTATTTTATTCAGCTTTGTTCAATTGTATTCTTCTTACTATAATATAATGCCACGGGAATTATAAGCAAATCTTGTCTGCAAACTAMTGTGGCCCACAGCCATATGGCAGAGCCAGATCAGGGCCTAACATTAGAATGACTCAGAATATGCTCTTCTGAAGTAGGCTATATTTTCTTAATATCATGTTTCTTTAGGCATGCCCAAAATAAATAACGGATTTATTGTGATGTGTAGGCTTTATTAAATGGATTYATTAGATTTTAAAATGTAGATGTTCCAAAGCACTGCATCACTGGCTTGTAGGCTGTSYATGGAAGCCAGGAGRTGATGTTAATTAWATGGTAAATTACCTTGCAACCTGCAGTTATTTGTATGACAATCACCTGCTGACAATTTTATGACCGCCATAGCTCTTGTCAAAACTCACCAGCATTGGAGTCATAGCTGCTATTGCTATTGGCCCTCTGTCTGTCGGTGGGACTGGGCCCTGGCACTAGGTCCCTGGTAACAGCCTGGGCAGCCAGGGGGGGCTCCTCAAGGTCCACGCAGGGGGACGGKGGCTGGCTGATGTTGGGGGAGGAGGCTGAGGCCGACAGGGAAGGGCTGGGGCTTCCGGCCGTGGTGGAGTTGCCGTCCAGACTGGGGGGCTTGGAGCCTCCACTGCTCCCACCACCACCCTGCTGGGCCTTCTCATCCAGCCTCTTCAGCTTCTCAGCGCAGGCAGCACGCCGCTCTTCCTCCATCCTTCGCTCCTCCTCCTCGCGGCGCCGGCGGGCGCGTTCAACAGCGGCCGAGATCTCCGAGGAGGACTGCTTCCTGCGCTGGCGCCATGTCTCCTCTTCATCTTCGCCGGGGGGCGGGGCCAGCAGGCCAGTCGTCTGAGGTGGAGGGGTGGGGCCTCCGGGGACGGGGGAAGTAGCCTGTTGCTGTTGGAGCTGCGAGGGGGGGGCAGCCTTCCCGGGGGCCAGGGAGGCAGAGACAGTTTCAGGGGCTACCACCGGGCTGGACTGATTAGGGGAGTTGCGGTCCTGGGTAAGGAGAGATTGAATGAGGACACACATGACAACAAACTCTGCTGCAATATGAAAAAAAACTTTCCTACGATGGTATGAATAATTCAAATAACTGATCTGCAAAAAAAGTGTGTGAAAATGCTGTCCGGCTATACAYAGTGTACAAAACATTAAAAACACCACCTAATATTGCGTTGTACCCCATTTTACCCTCAGAACACTCAATTAGTCAGGGCATGGACTATACAAGGTGTTGAAAGCGTTCCACAGGGATGCTGGCCCATGTTGACTCCAATGATTCAAACAGTTGTGTCAAGTTGTCTGGATGTCCTTTGGGTGGTGGACTATTCTTGACACACACAGCAAACTGTTCATCGTGAAAAAGCCAGCAGCGTTTCAGCTCTTGACACAAACCGGTGCACCTGGCACCTACTACCATACCCTGTTCAAAGGCACTTAAATCTTTTGTCTTGCCCATTTACCCTCTGAATGGCGTACACACACAATCCATKTCTCATACACAATGGTCTCAAGGCTTAAAAATCCTTTAACAAGTCTCCTCATCTACAGCACATTCAGAATGTATTCAGACCCCTTGACTTTGTCCACATTTTGTTACATTACAGCCTTATTCTAAAATGTATTAAATAAATTGTTTTCCTCATCAATCTACATACAATACCCCATAATGACAAAGCGAAAACAAGTTTTTAGAATTTTGTATGTATTGTATAAGATAGAAGATAAAAGGATAAAAGATAAGATAAAAAACAGATACAGATATATACATTAGTATTCAGACCCTTTGCTATGAGACTCGAAATTGAGCTCAGGTGCATCCTGTTTCCGTTGWTCATCCTTGAGAGGCTTCTACAACTTGATCRGAGTCCACCTGTGGTAAATTCTATTAGCTGGACATCCTTTGGAAAGGCACACACCTGTCTATATAAAAAGGTCCCACAGTTGGCACTACATGTCAGAGCAAAAACCAAGCCATGAGGTCGAAGGTATTGTACGCAGAGCTCCGAGACATGATTGTGTCGAGGCATAGATCTGGGGAAGGGTACCRAAACAATTCTGCAGCATTGAAGGTCCCAAAGAACACAGTGGCCTCCATCATTCTTAAAGGGAAGAGGTTTGGAACCACCAAGACTCTTCCTAGAGCTGGCCGCCTGGCCAAACTGAGCGGGGGAGGCCCTTGGTCAGGGAGGTGACCAAGATCCCGATGGTCACTCTGACAGTGCTCCAGAGTTCCTCTGTAGAGATGGAAGAAMCTTCCAGAAGGACAAACATCTCTGCAACACTCCACTAATCAGGCCTTTATGGTAGAGTGGCCARACAGAAACCACTACTCAGTTAAAAGGCACATGACAGCCCGTTTGGAGTTTGCCAAAAGACACCTAAAGGACTCTCAGACCATGAGAACCAAGATTATCTGGTCTGAAYTAACTAAGACAGAACTCTTTGGCCTGAATGCCAAGCGTCACATCCGGGTAAAACCAGGCGCCATCCCTACGGTGAAGCATGGTGGTGGTGGCAGCATTCAGCTGTGGGGATGTTTTTCAGAGGCAGGGACTGGGAGACTAGTCAGGATCAAGGGAACGATGAACAGAGCAAAGT
>NC_036869.1:22727660-22741877 GCF_002910315.2 Salvelinus sp. IW2-2015 | reverse complement strand
ACAACAGTTTATTTTTATTTTTACATTTGCTAAATTTTGGCATTGTCTTTATGGGTATTGGTGGTAGAATTGATGAGGGGAAAAACTATTTAATACATTTTAGAATAACGCTGATACATAACAAAATGTGGAAAAATCAGGAGTCTGATAACTTTCTGAACTCACTGATTGATGTGGATTTAACAAGTGACATCAATAAGGGATCATCGCTTTTCACCTGCATTCACCCAGCTCGGTCATGGAAAGAGGCAGGTGTTCCTAATGTTTTTGTACACACACTCTCGCATATATATACACTGCTCAAAAAATTAAGGGAACACTTAAAACAACACAATGTAAATCCAAGTCAATCACACTTCTGTGAAATCAAAACTGTCCACTTAAAAAGCACACTGATTGACAATAAATTTCACATGCTGGTTGTGCAAATGAATAGACAAAATGTGGAAATTATAGGCAATTAGCAAGACACCCCCAATAAAGATGATTCTACAGGTGGTGACCACAGACCACTCTCTCAGTTCCTATGCTTCCTGGCTGATGTTTTGGTCACTTTTGAGATGCTGGCGGTGCTTTCACTCTAGTGGTAGCAATGAGACGGAGTCTACAACCCACACAAGTGGCTCAGGTAGAAACTCATCCAGAACGCCGCAAGCCCGTCTGGTGTTCAACTTTCCCAAGTTCTCTCACGGTCACCCGCTCCTCCGCTCTCTCCACTGGCTTCCAGTTGAAGCTCCATCCGCCTACAAGACCATGGTGCTGCCTACGGAGCTGTGAGGGGAACGGCACCTCCGTACCTCGCGCTCTGATCAGGCCTACACCCAAACAAGGGCACTGCGTTCATCCACCTCTGCCGCTCGCCTCCCCTACCTCTGAGGAAGTACAGTTCCCGCTCAGCCAGTCAAAACTGTTCGCTGCGCTGGCACCCAATGGTGGAACAAACTCCATCACGACGCCAGGTCAGCGGAGTCAATCACCACCTCCGGAGACACCTGAAACCCACCTCTTTAAGGAATACCTAGGATAGGATAAAGTAATCCTTCTAATCCCCCCCCTTAAAAGAGTAGATGCACTATTGTAAAGTGGTTGTTCCACTGGATATCATAAGGTGAATGCACCAATTTGTAAGTCGCTCTGGATAAGAGCTCTGCTAAATGACTTAAATGTAAATGTAAAAGGTAGTGCAGCTCATCCAGGATGGAACATCAATGCGAGCTGTGGCAAGAAGGTTTGCTGTGTCTGTCGCGTAGTGTCCAGAGCATGGAGGCGCTACCAGAGACAGGCCAGTACATCAGGAACGTGGAGGAGACGTAGGAGGGCACAACCCAGCAGCAGGACCGCTACCTCTGCCTTTGTGCAAGGAGGAGCACGAGCCAGAGCCCTGCAAAATGACCTCCAGCAGGCCACAAATGTGCATGTGTCTGCTCAAACGGCAGAAACAGACTCCATGAGGGTGGTATGAGGGCCCGACGTCCACAGGTGGGGGTTGTGCTTACAGCCCAACACCGTGCAGGACGTTTGCCATTTGCCAGAGAACAACCAAGATTGGCAAATCGCCACAGGCGCCCTGTGCTCTTGCACAGATGAAAGCAGGTTCACACTGAGCACATGAGCACATGTGACAGACGTGACAGAGTCTGGAGACGCCGGAGAACGTTCTGCTGCCTGCAACATCCTCAGCATGACCAGTTTGGCGTGGGTCAGTCATGGTGTGGGGTGGCATTTCTTTGTGGGCCGCACAGCCCTCCATGTGCTCGCCAAGGTAGCCTGACTGCCATTAGGTACCGAGATGAGATCCTCAGAGCCTTGTGAGACCATATGCTGACACATGCACATTTGTGGCCTGCTGGAGGTCATTTGCGGGCTCTGGCAGTGCTCCTCCTTGCACAAAGCGGAGGTAGCGGTCCTGCTGCTGGTTGTTGCCCTCCTACGGCCTCCTCCACGTCTTCCTGATGTACTGGCCTGTTCTCCTGGTAGCGCCTCCATGCTCTGGACACTACGCTGACAGACACAGCAAAACCTTCTTGCCACAGCCGCATTGATGTGCCATCCTGGATGAGCTGCACTACCTGAGCCACTTGTGTGGGTGTAGACTAACCCGTCTCATGCTACCACTAGAGTGAGAGCACCGCCAGCATTCAAAAGTGACCAAAACATCAGCCAGGAAGCATAGGAACTGAGAAGTGGTCTGTGGTCACCACCTGCAGAATCACTCCTTTATTGGGGGTGTCTTGCTAATTGCCTATAATTTCCACATTTTGTCTATTCCATTTGCACAACAGCATGTGAAATTTATTGTCAATCAGTGTTGCTCCTAAGTGGACAGTTTGATTTCACAGAAGTGTGATTGACTTGGAGTTACATTGTGTTGTTTAAGTGTTCCCTTTATTTTTTTGAGCAGTGTATATATACACAACACGAGGCCCTCTCTCTCCCCAGGTAGGCAGATACCTGTCGTAGTAGGAGTAGGCCGCCCTGTAGCCTGGTGGAGGAGAGGCCCTGGTTGGGGGAGGGCTGCTCCCGGGGGACCCACCCAGTCCAGGCCTACGCCCCTGTAGTGTACAGGCAGCCACAGGTTACAGTTAGCCAGATGCATCTAGTTACCTATTACACTAAATACGCTAATATCCATATCCTCAAAGCAATCCTGCTTTTTACTATAAAATGATCACTGTTCACTTGCACTAGCCCTGAGATGCCTCTGAAAGTCCAGTAGACTAGCCCTTGCCGAGGGTCGTACCTGGTAGGTGGCATGGGCGCCTTGGCTCCCCCGGCCGCTCTTGCCCCCCTCCTCGGCCCATCCTGGCTTGCTGGAGGGGGGTGGGGGGCCGTCGTGGTCGGCGTTGGAGGGAGGGGTGCGGCGGGTGTCCCTGTCCACTCCGCTGTCAGAGACTCGGGAGCGCTGCACCACCTGGGGGGGACCTTCCTGAGACCTTTGCATCTCCCTGGGGAAGGAAATAAGAGACGACACGTTTGTCACATCAAAAGCAATCCCACATTCAACAACCATTTCAAGAATTCATTACATTCTGGCTCCGTCATTTATTAATTCAGAAACAATTTATGTGAGCGTGTGGGTCTTCTTGGCAGACAGGAGGATTGCTAGCACAGCACAGTACAAATAGTTTTAAACGTTTAAACTGTATTTTCCACACCATGTCAATCTGTTATGTTGGGCAGGTACTGTGGGACATACCGTGAGCCGTTCTTGCTCTCGCTTCTTTCACTCCTCTCGGGTCTCTCGGTCCGCTCCTCATCTTCCTCTCCTTCATCGTCGCTAAACTTCAACTTGGCCGAGTAGTCGATCTCCTCGTGTGCCCCTGTTTGACAGACTCAGCGGTTCAGAGGGGAAGCACAATGGACACGCGGGACGCATTTGCACCGTTGCCATCCTCGACCATTATACACAGTCACACACACTATGAGGGAGACTTGAAACAATGCATGCTTCTCATCTCTCCCTCCCCCACTTAGATAAACCTGATGTCTCCCCTCCCCCACACAAAGCACTWCTGAGTCCATGAGATGATGCAGTCAAATGTGATACCCACTGTTTTTCCATKTATTAGCAAACTCCCACCATATAATTGATATGATAGAGAGTGAATGTCTCTCGGACTCTAAAATAACGAAGGCGGCTGGCTTTCTTGTAATACTTTCAGGCTATCCAGTCAATTGTCCCACGTTGTTTAAGGTTCTCATATCAATTTAACAGTGTACAGGTCTCTACTCTTAATGTGATGACTTTTTACACTTGCCACTGCTTCCTGAGCAGTGTAYTCCACCAATAATTACAAGTGTTCATGAGTCCTGACGTCTCCTCTCTCTCACCTGCCCAGCCCTCGTCTCCGTCCTGGTGGTCTAGTTCATCTAGCTCCTTCAGGTCATCCTGCTTCAGAATGGAGGGTCGCTTCACCATCTCGCCTCCCCCACCACGGGGACCGCCCTGGGGACGCCCGCGGCCGTCCTGACCCTGCTGGCGAAACCTGGGAGGGGCCTCACCAGGAGGGGGGTACCTGTAGGGCCCCTGGGGGCCGTAGGGAGGYGGGAAGGGCAGAAAGGGAGGGTACATCTGAGACAGAGAGAGACACAGAAAGAGGGTAGAAAACATTTAGAGACCAAGAGATGCACAAAAGCAGAGATTGACAGTACACTAATACTACACTGGTGGGTAACAGGGTGAGAGCCCATCTGTGCGCACACCTCTAAAAGTGAGATGTTCTAACACTGTTTCTGTGCCACCATTTGTATATTCTCTTGAAAATATTCGCCAAATGGGTGGAAACATACAGTGCATTCGGAAAGCATTCAGACGCCTTAACAAAATGTTGAAAAAGTCACGTTACAGCCTTTCTCTAAAATAGATTAAATAAAAACATTTCCTCAATCTAGACAATACCCCACAACGACAAAGCGAAAAMAGGTTKTTAGAAATTTGGACAAATGCATGACAAATAAAAAACAGAAATACTTTATTTACATAAGTATGGAGACCCTTCGSTATGAGACTCGAAATGAAGCTCAGCTGCATCCTGTTTCCATTGATCATCTTTGAGATGTTTCTACAACTTGATTGGAGACCACATGTGGTAAAGTCAATTGATTGGACATGATTTGGAAAGGCACACACCTGTCTACATAGTTGACAGTGCATGTCAGAGCCAAAGCCATGAGGTCAAAGGAATTGTATGTAGAGCGCCGAGACAGGATCGTGTCGAGGCACAGATCTGGGGAAGGKTACCAATACATTTCTGCAGCATTGAATGTCCCCAAGAACACAGTGGCCTCCATTCTTAAATGGAAGTAGTAGTTTGGAGCTGCAAAGACTCTCCCTAGAGCTGTCTGCCCGGCAAAACTAAGCAATCGGGGGTTAAGGGCCTTGGTCAGCATTACGCTGTGGGAATGTGTTTCAGCGGCAGGGACTGGGAGACTAGTCAGGATGGAGGGAAAGATGAAGTGAGCAAAGTACAGAGAGATCACAGATTAAAACCTGCTCCAGAGCGCTCAGGACCTCAGACTGGGGCCAMGGTTCACCTTCCAACAGGACAGTGACCCTAAGCACACAATCAAGACAACACAAGAATGGCTTCGGGACAAGYCTCAAAGTCCTTGAGTGGCCAAGCCAGAGCACAGACTTGAACCCGAGCTAACATTTCTGGAAAGACCTGAAAGTAGCTGTCCAACCCATCCAACCAGACAGAGTTTGAAAGGATCTGCAGAGAAGAATGGGAGAAACTCCCCAAATACAGGTGTGCCAAGCTTGTAGTGTCTTACCCAAGAAGACTCGAGGCTGTAATCAATGACAAAGGTGCGTCAACAAAGTACTAAGTAAAGGGTCTGAATACTTATGTAACTGATTTTTTTATTTAAAAAAAATGAATTTACAAAAACTTCTAAACTGCTTTATCATTATAGGGTATTGTGTTTACAAAAAAATAATTGATTATATTTTAGAATAAGGCTGTAATGTAASAAAATGTGGRAAAWGTCAAGGGGTCTGAAAACTTTCCAAATGCACTGGAGYTATAATGGATAGAGCCCCTGTGAGCACACATGCAGAGATTATACCAGAGCTGTGTTCGAATACCCATACTAACATACTGTATACAATCGGGGGAGTGGCACAGCAGTCTAAGGCACTGCATCTCAGTGCTAGATGTGTCACTACAAACACCCTGGTTCGAATCCAAGCTGTATCACAACCGGTCGTGATTGTGAGACGCATAGGGCAGCGGAAAATTGGCACCGCGTCGTCCGGGTTTGGCCGGTGTAGGCTGTCATTGAATATAAGAATTTGTTCTTAACTGACTATCCTAGTTAAAAAGGTTAACAAAAATAATAATACATAAACTAAATACTACATACTTAATATGTATATACACTACATACTATTAGTTCATTTTAGTATACTGTAAACAAACGGTATCCTTTCAGTTGAGAGCGTACCAGCTCTTCGCCTCTCTACTGGAAGTTGATGCTGTTGCTATGCAACCTCTTCTTAGGTTGTTAGCATAATAAATGACTAACTAGACATTTTACGACTTCGGGTGTGTTATTAATAAATCCAAATCTGGATTGCCAGAGTGCGCTCTGGGCATTCGTAAATTCAGAGTCTTGTCAGATTGTCTGTTTGTAAATTTACAGCGCTTCGCTCTCGGAGCGTTCAAGCGCAAACTGGACACTGACCGAGGAGTAGGGTTGATCCGAGCGTTCTTAACTCACAACGGCAGTCAAGCACCCAAGCTAACTGGCTAACTTGCTAACTACTTCAAGACACAATGATAGAACACCTCACACTGACCATTTTACTCACGGCTGCATATTTTCCGCAATTTTCTTCAAATCTAAAAACGTTATGAAGCYATGCCCATTTTCGGAAGAATTGCACGGAAATAGTGTCCACTGCTTGTATACGAATGTAGTATGACATCCGGGAACTTTTGACWTACTAACTATATCCATACTATGACCAATCAGCATTCCATWTACTCAATTTACGTCACAAATAGTACGGCTAGTATGAGTATTCAAACACAGCTCAGGAGTAGACTTACGAATGGAGGCATAATCCCTCTGTACTGGGGGAACCCAGGGCCCATGGGGGGCTGGGGCAGGCCAGGGCTGCCGGCGGGGGGATTCCTAGGCAGCCCATGGGACTGGGGGTTTTGCTGCTGCTGGAGAGGAGGGGGGCCTGCCTGGCCACCACCGGCCGCCCCTTCCATCGCCAGCACCCCGCCCGGGCCACCCTCTGCGACCCCCTCTCCGGTGGGCGCCAGGGCACGGCCCCCACCGTCCCGCCAGCTCGTCATGTCTGGGGAGAGAAAGGGAAAACGAGGAAAAAACGTTAAAAAATGGATGGGAATAGGAGCCACTTATACCAGCGTTTGTATTCAGAAGAAGTTAATACTAGACATGCAATAGAATCATGCCATAGCTGATGTCCTAGTTATAAAAATTAGGGATGCCAGATATATTGGTGAACATATTGGAATCGGACGATATTAGCTAAAAATGCCARCATTGGTAACAGCCCGATGTCTAGTTTAACGCCGATGTGCAAACCCGATGTCAAAGCTGATGTGCATACCTATATAAAATGTAGGTACATGACGTAATGACACCACGTAAAATTTTGCGCTACACATGCAACACAGCATTCCTAACCTAGCCCACAATGTCTGCTGTGTGGTTCGAGCAGTCAACAAGTCGAGCAGTCATTTGAAAGAGTAAGAAAATTTCAGCGAGACAACTCAAAGGCGAAAACCATTAACGCCAAGATAATGGAAWTCATTACCCTTGACAATCAACCGTTGTCTGTTGTGGGTGATGTTGGCTTTTGCCGACTGGTTGAGCACGGGTACACACTACCAAGTGCGCTATTTTTCAGATGTTGCCTTACTGGAGTTACACAGTAATATGGGGTATCACTGCTATTAGCTTCACTCCATACTATGGAACACCGTTTGGGTCTTTGCGTGTCAAAAAAGATACACGTCATTTGATAAGCTTTTAATTTGACACGTCAAATGACACAGTTCTATTACAGAATGTTGTGTGTTCTGAATTTGCACGTGCAAGCCAAGCGCCACCACTACTATCAGTAGCACTGTCAAAGCTGTAGAAAAATGTATTATTTGTTCGACCGCAACTTCTGGGGTGCTAGCTTTAGCTTGGTACCTAGCTAGCACCAATACAACCAGCCTGAAAACAATGACCAGTAGAAACTGCAGTCATTTTCATTATTCTTAGCAATGATTTAGGAATCCTTGTGAGTAAGTATTAGCTAGGTAGGCACTTGTTGTTCGCCTGTTGAAATTGAACTTCAGTTCATGAAAATAAATAGCTAGCCAGCTACTTAACCCTGTTGCCCAAAGCTAACGTTATAAGCAGCCAGCTAGCTTCATCTGGCTAGTGAGGCTCGACCGGACAGGGTTGTGTTGTGAAGCTAGCCACAATAAGGATTTGACACAATAGTGGAATTTGCAGTTTGCCTCCAAAATAAAAGTACATCTTCGAAAGTGATGCAGAAGGTTACAATTGGTGGAATCATGCCATATTTAGACTAGATAATGTTAAACAAGGTTGTAATGTGAAGCAATGAAATGGGGTATCAGTCAAATCGGTGACACCCACAGAACACAACTGTGAAGAGTTTATGCAAATATTAGTGTTGTATCGCGGGACTGTGACTGTGTGAAATCCCCCCCCGTCAGCCTATTGTGTATTGACATTTTATTTTGCACATCTTTACCTAAGGATTGGGGATCAATTAAATGGGGAATCAGTCTACTCAACACCCAAGATATTTTTTACCAACATCCTCCTCAGTTATCAGACTCCAAAACATCCACGCAGTATTGTTTGTCCTCGGGAATAGTGTTCAATACACATAGGTTGACAAATGTGGCTCAATTCACAGTTTCAGAGTCCCGCAATAAGAGCTACGACGCTAATGTTCTCTGGGTGTCACTGAGTAGACTGATACCCCATGTCATTGATCCACAATCCATAGTTTAGTGATTTCAACAGATTYTTGTCAAATTAACAAATTGTCTTTTGTTGATTTTATATAACATTCCAACCYCGTTTAGCATGATCCAATCAATTATSGCATAATTCTACTATTTGTATTCATGTGCATCACTGTCAATGACATACTTTTATTCTGAAGGCTAACCACAAAGTCGACTATTGTGGCTAATCCTGATTCTGGTTAGCTTCACCTAGATAGGTCYGACTACCATTAATCAAATACGAACTGTCTTATAAATGAGGGTTATTTTTAGATGACACCKAGCTATATAGTTAGCTAGCTAMCTATAGCTACTGAAACAGATTGTTCTTCCCCAAAAACATAGCAAAACGACATTGTTTGCATCCATGAGCTTGCTAGCTAGCTTTTATTTATGACCAGCACTGTAGGTGCGCGAGACAACTTTACCAGCATCATAGCATACGTATCGATGAATCATTGTGACATATGAAATACGAGTGATAGTGTAATCAATGTGGAATAACTACGTAAAAACGTATGACCGCTTTAAATTGTGACGTGCAGWCATATTCAGGTCCTGATTGGTCAACAAGCTTATTTGACATGTATCTTTTTTGACACGCAAAGACCCAAACGGCATTCCATAGTATGAGAAATCCTGGTTGAGACTGAACAAATGAACAACGAAACACAGAAAGTAAGTGAAAGAAATAGGTTTTGATTATACTTTACTGGTAATGGGGACATACGTAAATGCTAACAAAATAACTTTTTGGTTAGTGTGGTGTATGTGTGTAACCTTTATTTAACTAGGGAAGTCAGTTAAGAACAAATTCTTATTTACAATGACSGCCAATTGTGCACCACTCCCAATCACAGCCGGATGTGACACAGACTGGATTTGAACCAGGGACTGTAGTGATGCCTCTTGCACTGAGATGCAGTGCCTTAGGCCGTTGTGTCCGTGTGTGTGTGTGTTAAGCATTCTAGTACAGGTAAATAGTTAAAAGGCCGCTAAAATKTCAAATATCGGTTATCGGTATCAGGTTTTTTTTGGCAAGGAAAATATCGGATAGCGGTATCGGCCAAAAATGTMATATCGATGCATCACTAATAAAAATGTTCCAAGAATTCCTGTTTTTTCTCCTCCCAGTTGGAGGATTCTCAGTATCAGGTGTGAATAAGCAGGGAGGCAATCCTACAACTGGCATTTCTGGAAAATGTGGGAATTTTAGGACAGTTACCGGAATTTTGCAATCATAGTCGTTGGTAAAATAAGCTCTTGCTCTGACCGCTGGTTCTTCTGTTCTGTCGGCAACCCTCTTCACTGTACGTGTGGTCTACAATACACAATACAGAGAGGAGATTTCGCGTTACTCACTCGGGGGGCGGAGGCTTGGTCCGGGCCCATACAACTGATCTGCAGTGCCCTGTTCCCTGCCAGCTTTGTCCTGGTCGCCAGCCGCCTGCAGGGTGGGAAATTCCTCGCGAGAGAATGGCGACCGTTGGTTTGATCCCTTTCCACCTGTATGGTGCGAGAGAGAGGAGGGGTTACTCAACGTCAAATATCCAAACGTGAGTTAATTAGGCYATTGATGCGGCAGTCAAGTCTGCTGCAAAATACCATAGGAGAGGGAAGTGACAGACAGACGTAAAGTATGATACTCACCATCTCCTTGTGCTCCAAGTGTAACACTGGCCTGAGCCCAGGACCTTACCCCTGCGGCCTGGGCTGAAACCGTGGCCGGAACCGGAGGTGGAACCTGAGAGGCACACAAAACAGCACAACATTAAGCACCATGGCAGTATGGAACCATTTTGTGTTTCGGTTTACATTGGCATCAAATTGGTGTGTACCTCTGGAGCTGGCGGGGTTCTCGGGCGGGTYGGTGCAGGCGTCTGTGAAACCACAGGCTGCTGCGACTCCAGCTGCGGTGCTGACAATACATCGGTACTGAGATGGAGAGAGAGAGAAAAAGGAGAGAAACACCAGATGGGTAAGCGTCAGATGCGTCAGTCAGTCAATTACTGAGCTAGTAGGGGCCTATTAGCGATGTTCCACAGCATTATTGCTGCTATTTCTTGAGATAAGATAGCATCTGCGCATTCAAATCACTATTAGATGGGGGCCTCCTCACCTCTTTGGGTCTGCTGGTTCCTGCTTGCTTGCCCATCCTGTGCCGTCTTTGGGAACGAGCGAGACGTTGGGATCGTTGCCTTTGTTCTCTGCCTTCAGACTGGGCAGGCTGGCAGGGGGTGGCATGCGCCGCGCAGAGGCAACTTTACCAAGAGACTGAAGGCCATGGCGGGGGGGAACTGATTAGGGGGAGGAAGAGAGGGGGAGATGAGGTCATTAGCAGAAAGACTACAGTAACTTGAGACCACTGAGAATCAAATGGAGGGGAGAGGGGGACATGAGAACGACAGTTGTGATCGCCGACACAATATGTAGGAATTCGATATAGACGCCGTAAGAACTGCGTTACAACACGAGTTGACATATGCTGGGTTCTAATTAGGGACGGCATTTGAAATGATTTTGGTATTCAAATAATGTCACAATACTTTTTTCTGGATATCTGGATAGTCRGAATACATGTTTTAAAGGGATTTTTTTTGGAGAGATACTTCAAATAGAGACTTGCTCTCGCTGGCTTGAGAGAGCCGGTGAGCTGCGCTCTGCTTATTTCAGCAGAATGTGGGGGAGGGGCGAGATAGGAGTGGGGGAGGGGCGAGGGAGGAGCAGGGGCCGGCGAGTGTGATAGTCTATACCTGTGGCATGGAGGGAGAGAGAAAGTAAACAGACTCATGACAAACTTGTTGCTGCCATAGGTTATCTTTCTATCATACCATCTGGTAGTGCTTGTCTTGACTGCATCAAACTGCTGTAAAGATGCTAGCTAGCTAGCCAGCTAAGTTAGCCTGCTAGCTAGCTAAAGTAGCAAGGCCAATTGAAGATATTTTGTTGCACTACCCGTYCAATGTCTATAACAACTCCAATCATATGAAACACTAGCCTACTCCTCACTTAGCAAACTTAATTCTGGAACTTTAATTACATTTTGCATTGAAAAAAAAAAAAAAATCCCATTTCACTTGCTACACACGGAGCCTCTGACTGTAGCGCTGCTTTGATTGACCGACGTTGACAATAAGCTACACATGTAGGCTACCAGTGAGTCTTTTTTAATGGGGCGCATTCACAAAACCTGTCATAAAAGAGTTGTATTGAAAATGTCAAATGTAATGGTGCATCCTTGTAGGCTATATAGCAATGTCACATAAAAAATTGTGAATACTCTCCCAAGTAATAGAACACTAACGTATGTTTGGATATTCGAATAATCGTGCCCATCCCTAAAATGTAGCAGTTGCCTTCAACTGCATAGAAGATTCTAGTTTTTGTTTGCTCGAGGCAGTAGAAAGAAATTGTGCTCAAGCAACATTGGAAAGGCTGCAGCCATTTTACATGGGGCACCTTCTGTAAAAAGTGAGTCTACCGGATATCAATTAACAAATTTATAAAACAAAAATACTGAAAATTCACATTTAAATAAGTAGTCAGACCCTTTACCAATTTCCTGGTTGAATCATCTTTGGCAGTGTCAATAGCCTCGAGTCTTCTTGGGTATGACGCTACAAGCTTGGCACATCTGTTTTTGGGGAGTTTCAAGATCTGTCAGGTTGGAYAGGGACCTACCCTGCAGAGCTATTTTCAGCTCTCTCCAGACATGTTTGATCGTGTTCGAGTCCGGGCTCTGGCTGGGCCACTCAAGGAYATTCAGAGACTTGTCCCGAAGCCACTCCTGCRTTGTCTTGGCTGTGTACTTAGGGTCGTTGTCCTGTTGGAAGGTGAACCATTGCCCAGTCTGAGGTCCTGAGCACTCTGGAGAAGGTTTTCATCAAGGATCTCTGGGTACTTTGCTCYGTTTATCTTTCCCTCGATCCTGACTAGTCTCCCAGTCCCAGTAAAACATTCCCACAGAATGACGCTGCCACCACCATGCTTCACCGTAGGGATGGTGCCAGGTTCCCTCCAAACGTGACGCTTGGCATTCAGGCCAAAGATTTCAAACTCGGTTTCATCAAACCAGAGCATCTTGGTTCTCATGGTCTGACAGKCTGACTACACCGCTCGCCGTGCGTTGCAAAATAAATTTAGAAATCTATGTTATTCAATTATTGCACCCACACTGCTCGTGCGCACCAACGAGCGCCTGCATTGCCAAGGGCTAAAATAGAAGTCAGTTCTATTTCTGACGCAGATTGCGCTGCATCTCCTCGTTGGTTTATAGAAGCAGGTACCCACGTGCCATCTCCTCATTGGTTATACCCACGTGGGTGACTGAAAGACGAACTTGGTCAGTGGCGGTAATGCACCTAATTTATGAAAGTTGCATTATAAAGTCAAGAGAAGAAAAAGCCTGGAAGGAGGAGAGATGACTAGAAACGATTCAGTTGACCGTTTTGTGTGTGGATCAATAGTCGGAGTASAGGACCTTGTACATTTCAGGTAAAATAACAACTCAATGTTTATATCCCAGGACAAATTAGCTAGCAACAACAAGCTAGCGAAATAGGACAAATTAGCTAGCAARTGCAAGCTTGTTAGCTAAATTGCCATACATGTTTAATGCTTTTCGACCTGTCCCCAAATTAATATAAATTGGTTCAGAGTTTGTTTTGATATTTTAACCTGCGTGTCGTGATCACATTTGGTGTGGGGGGACAAAATACATTTATGCGCGCAGCCGGTTTGGGTTCCGTGTAGTCTTTAGGTGCCTTTTGGAAAACTCCAAGCGGGCTGTCATGTGCCTTTTACTGAGGAGTGGCTTCCATCTGGCCACTCTACCATAAAGGCCTGAATGGGGGAGTGCTGCAGAGATGGTAGTCCATCTGGAAGGTTCTCCCATCTCCATAGAGGAACTGTACTATTATGACGTAAATTGAGTATGATTATTATTGAAGGTTGGCAATGTAACAGGAATATTTAGAATCATGGATGCCACCCGTTAGATAAAATACGGAACGGATAAAAGTTTTGTTTTCGAGTTGATAGTTTCCGGATTAGTCAAAGGTATATGGTTTAAAAGAGATAGTCGACGCGTTATAATTCCTGTAATAACTTGCGGCTGAACTTGAAAGGGGTTCCTTCGTTATTTTACCGTTCATTTCTCCCATAGAGAATGTCTTGATCTACCTCAAATAAGGTCTTGTGTTCACGGAGGAGCAGACTGACAGGTGACCATGCAGACAAGCTCTGCTTTCTGCACTACAACCTAAAACTTAACTGGGAATATTGAAGACCCATGAAAGCTGGTGGTTCGTTTTAACATATGTTCTCAT
Organism: Salvelinus sp. IW2-2015; assembly: GCF_002910315.2. Taxonomy (NCBI): domain Eukaryota; kingdom Metazoa; phylum Chordata; class Actinopteri; order Salmoniformes; family Salmonidae; genus Salvelinus; species Salvelinus sp. IW2-2015. The sequence goes on along the minus strand of NC_036869.1, from coordinate 22,728,037 downwards.
GTTATTTGAGACTAAATTTATTTTATTTATGTATTATATTAAGTTAAAAATAAGTGTTCATTGTTCATTCAGTATTGTTGCAATTGTCATTATTACAAAAATGTGTGTGTGTGTGTATGATATATATATTATTTTTATAAATCGCCGATTAATCGGTAGCGGCTTTTTTGTCCTCCAATAATCGGTATCGCGTTGAAAAATCATAATCGGTCGACCTCTAGTTCTGACCTCACTACACCTTGGCCAGAGCGTCTAGTGTGCACTCAACGCTCCGCGAGCGAAACGCTCTGAATTTATCAATGCCCAGAGCGCACTTTGGCACTCCAGATTGAATTTACGAACACACCTGAAATTGTAAGATATCTAGCTATTCATTT
>NC_036869.1:22700613-22722356 GCF_002910315.2 Salvelinus sp. IW2-2015 | reverse complement strand
TTGGTCATAGCATGGATATAGATATCAGATCTGAATAAAATGGCGGAAATATGCAGCTGAAGTCCGACAAGTGTATACAAATTAAATTAACTAATTATGACGAAAGAAAAATATGTTGAGCAATGTAATAAAGTAATGACTTTCAAATAATTTACATTAACGTTACGTTGTTGTCAATTTGTTAGTACAGCAATATGTAGCAGTATGTTAGCTAGCGTTAGTTGGTACTAATAGATCGTTTGAACTTGCCAGTAATTTAACCGTATGCTATGTAACTATTTATTGACTTGATTATTCACGTCATTCTTTGCTTATCTAAGTGGTAAAGTCATTGTGCGTTCTCAGAGGACATTGTTAATTTCTGGCTATATACTCCGACTTCAGAGCACCCTCGTCTGACGTGTACCTGTGCCAGAGCACAGAATAATGGATTAATTTACGAACGCACAACACCCGTTGAATATGGCCGGTGTGAGTAAACGTCGAGCAAAAAAGTGTCATTAAATTGCTGCCAGCAGCAACAGTTACAGTCACCAACACGCTGGATAACATGAAAAGCAGGGAGAGGTAAAATGGTCAGAGTGAGGTGTTCTCTCATTTGTTTCCTGTAATTAGTTAGCAAGTTAGCTTGGTGCCGTTGGGTTGATCAGAGCGTTCGGACTAGAGGTTGACCGATTAACGGAATGGCTGATTAATTAAGGCCGATTTCAAGTTTCATAACAATCGGTATTTTTGGGCGCCGATTTGCCGATTTTTTTATATGTATATATTTTTTTACACTTTATTTAATCTTTATTTAACTAGGCAAGTCAGTTAAGAACACATTCATAATTTATTTGTTATGCTAACAAGCTAGCAAGAAGTTGCATAGCAACTGCATCAACTTCCGGTAGACAGACGAAGCGCTGGTACGCTCAACTGAAAGGATACTGTTCGTTYACAGTATACTAAAATGAAATAATAGTACATAGTATAAGTATATACTCATTAAGTATGGAGTATACAGTATGTTTGTATGGGTATTCGAACACAGCTTTGGTGGTTCCAAACATCTTCCATTTAAGAATGATGGATGCCACTGTGTTCTTGGGGACCTTCAATCCTTCAGACATTTTTTGGTACCCTTCCCTAGATCTGTGCCTTGACACAATCCTGTCTCAGAGCTCTAAGGACAATTCCCTCGACCCCATGGCCTGTTTTTGCTCTAACAAGCAGTGTCAACAGTGGGACCTTATATAGACAGGTGTGTGCCTTTCCAAATCATGTCCAATKAATTTAATTCACCACAGGTGGACTCCAATCAAGTTGTAGAAACATCTCAAGGATGATCAATAGAAACAAGGTGCACCTGAGCTCAATTGAGTCTCATAGCAAAAGATCTGAATTCTTATGTAAATAAGGTATTTGTTTTTCTATTTTAAATWCATTTGAAAATGTCTAAAACCCTGTTATCGCTTTACCATTATGGGGTAGTGTGTAGATTGAAGAATTTATTTTTTTACTCCATTTTAGAATAAGGTTGTAATGTAACAAAAAAAAGGGAAGGGGTCTAAATACGTTTCRAATGCTCTGTATATACAAAAGTATGTTGAGACCCCTTCAAATTAGTGGATTCGGCTATTTCAGCCACACCCATTGCTGACCGGTGTATAAAATCGAACACAACTATGCAATCTCCATAGACAAACAATGGCAGTGAAATGGCCTTACGGAAGAGTTCAGTGACTTTCWAAGTGGCACCGTCATATGACGCGACCTTTCCATCAAATTTCTGCCCTGATAGTTGACCGGGGCAGCTCTAAGTGCCCTGGTAAGGTGACAGGTAGCCTTGTGGTTAGAGCGGTGGGCCAGTAACCGAAAGGTCGCTGGTTCAAATATCCGAGACGACAAGGTGAAAAATCTGTCTATATGCGCGCTTGAGCAAGGCACTTGACCCTAATTTTATCCRGGGATGCCATACTACTATGGCTGATCATGTAAAACACCACCTTTCCCTGCACCGGTGAATGTGACAAAACATTYTTTACATTATAATTTAGTTTGCATATGCCTAGACCACCAGACCATGGGGCCTGCACCCAGCGACCACAGTTCATACAAGGTTTGTCAATCCCTCCCCATTCCCCCATAACGTTGCATTTCAGTGAGGAAAAGGTGAATATTCAGTTAACTAACAATAACCTTTTCCTCAGACTAATCGAATGCTGAAATCATTCTAGAGACAGTTTTTTGCAATCMGCGCAATCGACTGCACCAAGCCAAAAACAAATCCACCGATATTCTTTATACAGGGGCCTAGATGATAGCTAATATGGCTTGTCACCATGTATTGGAGATCTCTCTTTCACTGACAGTAAGAGTCATGTATGACACCCTGAACGCTTGGTATGTTTCAGTGCAACAGGCAGCAGATTCCAGCTGAGGACACAGCTATMGGCGAAGTGTCTCATTTGGTTTCACAAAAATAGCACAACACAGTGTTGTCACAATATCAACATTTTACTGAAGATCCAATACCAGGCCAAGTATCACAATACCGAGTAGCATTGCGATACCAAAAGGGAAAAATTCAGTGGCATAGCATACCCTTACGCTTGTTCCCGTTTTCTAAACGTTATGCACATGTGCTACACAAAAAAATGGTCACTSATATTCACACCTGTACTCAATACAAAATATATTGAATTGAACACGGTCATTTTCTCATGCACTGAACAAAAATATAAACGCAACATGTAAAGTGTTGGTCCCATGTTTCATGAGCTGGGAGGGGGTGGAAAACTACATTTTCATTAGCACAAAAAGCTTTTTCTCTCAAATTCTGTGTAAAAATGTGTTTATATCCCTGTTAGTGAGCCTTTCTCCTATGCCAGATAATCCATCCACCTGACAGGTGTGGCATATCATGAAGCTGATTAACCCATAAGAGTCTAAGCCCAGTCTAAGCCGGGAGACAGGTTCTAAGAAACTACCGTGCATTCGGAAAGTGTTCAAACCCCTTCACTTTTTCAACATTTTGTTACAGCCTTATTAGAAAATGTATTAAATACAACATTTTCCTCAATCTACACACAATACCCTGTAATGACGAAGCGAAAACTGGCTGTTAGTTTTTTTATTGTTGAATTTGCCAAAATTTCGAACAGAAATATCTTACTTACATAAGTATTTAGACCTTTTGCTAAGAGACTCGAAAATTGAGCTCAGGTGCATCACGTTTCCATTGATCATCCTTGAGACGTTTCTGCAACTTCATTGGAGTTTACCTGTGGTAAATTCAATTGATTGGACATGATTTGAAAAGGCACACACCTGTCTATATAAGTTCCCACAGCTGACMGTGCATGTCAGAGTAAAAACCAAGCCATGAAGTCTAAGGAATTGTCTGTAGMGCTCCGAGAAAGGATTTTGTTGAGGCACAGCTCTGGGGAAGGGTACCAAAAAATGTTTGCAGCATTGAAAGTCCTAAGAACACAGTGGCCTCCATCATTCTTAAAAGGAAGAAGTTTTGAACCACCAAGATTCTTCCTCAAGCTGGCCGCCTGGACAAACTGAGCAATCGGGGGAGAAGGGCCTTGGTCAGGGAGGTGACCAAAAACCCAATGGTCACTCAGAGAGCRCCAGAGTTCCTCTGTGGAGATGGTTGTCCTTCTGGAAGGTTCTCTCATCTCTGCAGCACTACCAATCAGGCCTTTATGGTAGAATGGCCAGACGGAAGCCACTCGTCAGTAAGAGGCACATAACACCCCGCTTGGAGTTTACCAAAAGGCACCTAAAGGACTAACGGACCACGAGAAACAAGATTCTCTTGTCTGTTGAAACCAAGATTGAACTCTTTGGCCTGAATGCCAAGCATCCTGTCTGGAGGAAACATGGCACCATCCCTACGGTGAAGCATGGTGGTGGCTGCATCATGCTGTGGGGATGTTTTTCACCCGCAGGGACTGGGAGAGTAGTCAGGATTGAGAGAAAGATGAACGGAGCAAAGTACAGAGAGATCCTTGATGAAGTCCTGAGCGGGTTCTTAGACTGGGGGCGATGGTTCACCTTCCAACAGGACAACGACCCTAAGCACACAGCCAAGACACAGCTTTGGGACAAGTCTCTGAATGGCATTGTGTGGCCCAGCCAGAGCCCGGACTTGAACCCAATCAGACATCTCTAGAGAGACCAGAAAATAGCTGTGCACCGATGCTCCCCATCCAACCTGGCTTGTGGCGTCATACCCAAGAAGTCTTGAGGCTGTAATCACTGCCAAAGGTGCTTCAACAAAGTACTGGGTAAAGGGTATGAATAATTATGTAAAAGTGATGTTTAAGTTATTTTATTTATTTTTTAGTTGCAAAACAAATCTGAACAACTGTTTTAGCTTTCGCATTATAGGGTATTGTGTGTAGATTGATGAGGGGRAAAAACTATCTAGTCCATTTTAGAATAAGGCTGGAACGTAACAAAATGTGAAAAAAGTCACGGGGTCTGAATGCACTGTATATGGAATTGTTTCAAGGTCATACCAAGGATCCTTTTGCTATTTGAGTTAGAATTTTAAGACCCGTTGAAGTATAAAAAAATATATATAACAATTATTTGACAATTTTTTGGGGGGGGGGCCCACCTGCTATTAGCCCATACAAATGAAGTGAACAACAGATTCACTACATGGAACAACAGACCACAAAAGTCCCAAAACAAATCAAAAAGAAGTTTGTTTTGAAGTGTCTGTCATATTTATATATATATGAGARATCAGGAATCTTTTTTTGTTGTTGATGTATTTAAACCCTTATTTTTTGGCACTAAACTGTCTCCATATATACTGCCATACATTTTTTCATAGGCGGATGTGGAGGAAAGTTTGATTTCAGAGGAGGCGTGGACATCGACCTTAGGGTTAAACAGCATGATCATTACACAGGGGACAATAAAATGCCACTCTAAAATGTGCACTTGTCACACAACACAATGCCACATGTCTCAAGAATCTGTTTTCTTTTAAATCAATAACTGAGTTTAAGTGATCAAAGGGRAAAAAATAATGGAGGCATTCATATGTAATGGGGCCAAAGCCAACATGATTAACTCCAGTTCTTGTGAAGGATGTATTTGATGCAACGTGCTAAAAAAAGTGGACTAGCTGTGCATGCACAACCAAGTCGKCCCATAGATCTTATGTTGACAAAATTAGTGCATAATATGACCCGTTTATTATAACTTGTATCAACAAGAACAATCAAACTATGATCAGAACACGACGATCCGATCGAGACACCTCACATCAACACCTGACATTGTTTGACTTTAAAAAAAGGGAGGCTTTGCACTATCCACACACAGAAAACGGAAACGAAAAAAAACTCACCAACAGGCTTTTGTGCTTCAAGGCTCTTTCCTTTGTAGGTATCAAACAGGTTGAGAGACGCATACTTGGATTTGCCATCCTTCCCCTTTGCAGTTTGCCCAGAGCGCTCTGACATTGCGCTGTCCGCTCATTGAGTATGGTGAGCCCTGAGACTGGGAGAGAGAGAAAGAAATGGAGACATTTGATGCAGCACTGTACGTGAAGGTAAATGTGGAGTTGAGTTCACGCAGGTATCTAAACAAAACACGTCCAGACATCCAGTCTTCGGTTTGCAGTGTGGGCGTGACAAAGTTTGTAGTGTGGACAGAGAGGGGGAAGACCGTGCTCAGGACAGGTCAGTAGCATTACAGAGACCTGTGTGTGTGAGCAGAGCTAGTACATTGCCATAAACACGTCAACACAGGAAATACTGTACCGAGAGAATAATGCAATCCATGGCACAGTTGCCATGGTGATGCATTATAAATTATGTTCAGTTCTACTAGGTCTGCCTTGAGAGGGGTTGCCTCCATGGCAACACCAGGGTTGAGCCCATTTTACTGCTCACCAATAAAATCCACTGGGTTGACATCTGTCCAATTCAAAGATTTGGTGACAGCTAGAGAGGTGTTATGTGTATGTATACYGAACAAAAATATATACGCAACACTCAAAACTTTCAAAGATTTTGCTGAGGTCATAGAAGGAAATCAGTCAATTTAAATAAATAAATTAGGCTCTAATCTACAGATTTTTCATGAGGAGCAGCCATGGGTGGGCAAGGGGGGGGGGGCATAGGCCCACCCACTGGGGAGCAAGGCCCAGCCTATCAGAATAATTTTTTTCACACAAAATGGCTTTATTACTGACAGAAATATTCCTCAGAACCCCCCACCCACTTCTCAGATGATCCCGCAGGTGAAGTAGACAGATGTGGAGGTACGGGGCTGGCGTGATTACACGTGGTCTGCAGTTGTGAGGCTGGTTGGACGTAATACAAAATTATCTAAAATGACGTTGAGGCAATTTATGGTAGAGAAATTAACAAATTATCTGGCATCAGCTCTGGTGGGCATTCCTGCAGYCAGCATGCCAATTGTACGCTCCCTCAAAACTTGAGACATCTGTGGCATTGTGCTGTGTCACAAAACTGCACATTTTTGAGTGGCCTTTTATTGTCCCCAGCACAMGGTGTCCCTGTGTTAAGATCATTCTGTTTAATCAGTTTCTTGATATGACACACCTGTCAGGTGGATTAATTATCTTGGCAAAGGAGAAATGCTCACTAACATGGATGTAAACAACTTTGTGCACATAATTTGAGAGAGATGTAACATTTCTGGGGTATTTTATTTTACCTCATTAAAACATGGGACCAACACCTTACATGTTGCGATTGATMATTTTTTAGTTCGGTATAAACCATGTCAAACATTACAAAAACAATCTCAGTCTTCCTTGTAGGCAGTGCCATCTTGTTTGAGGTAAATGTTGCCCTCAATGTCATTTAAYAAGATGAAGATAAATTGCAAGATGCACAATGAGTTGATGAATATCAAATGAATATATGCTTATCGGAGGTCTTCTGTAGCTCAGGCGGTAGAGCATGGTATTTGCAATGCCAGGATGGTTATGTGTTATTTCATAGTTGATGTCTTCACTAGTATTCTAGTAAAAATACAAAATAAAACCCTGTAATGAGTRGGTGTATCCAAACTTTTGTGTGTATACACACACACATAATATATATATTGATGCTGCCCATTTTCTGGCAAGATTGAAATGTTGAGCTCTGACAGTAACTGTTTATGCTGTAACTGAAATGTTGAGCTCTGACAATCTTGCCAGAAAATGGGCAGCATCACTATATTGTGTGTTCATGTAGTTATATCAAGAGAGAAGGAGCAGTGACAAGCCTTGACACAGTTATGGTCCATGACAAGTACACAGCATAAACAGTGTCATGTTAGATGGGTATTCAATAGTGCACTGCAAACCACAAGAGCAACTGACAAAATAACTTGACACATTTAAAGACTGCAACAATAAAGACAGGAAGGCACCCATCAATAACTATGCCAGATGATGAATCAAGAATGTTTTCAGTGCACGATTGTATTTAGGTTAGATTGCCTTAATGATTTAAATATACTTGTTTGTCATACTATTGTCTCAAAAACTACCAAATAGCAGTGAACCTCGTGTGCCTCAATAGCCCAATGAGATTAGAAAATTAGGTCGTGGGATGGCCGGCAAATTGCATGTTGTGCGGGGATTAACAGCGCAGCTAAAGAAGCCATCGCTACAATACACCAGGAAAGGGCCTTTAACACAGAAAGGAGTTCAGGACCAGCCACAGCCTGTCATCATCAGCATCATAACCGCTAACACAGTACACTCAACGGCAATGGTCAAACAAACACACATCCCAAGTATACGCTTAAAACAAAAACGGTTGTTAGAACATAGAATTCACTGTAGCCAACGTTAGCTCAGTGAACAGTTASCTAGCTAGTTAATGCGGCCTCCATATTCACGTTGGGGGGGGCTGCGATGTTTCGTAATGCATATCCAGTTGGTGAAATGAATTTAGTTGCATTCCTCGTTGAATCACAGTGGATACGTCAATCATGACTCACATTTAATGCGATAGTAAGGATAAAATAAAGCCCAAATACTAGGAACTAGGTGATTTGGCAAATTATTTTATTAAGATAACAAAACAAAATGGCGGTGCGGGTAGGCCCATCTTTAGAAYAAATCGGTGAGCAACGTATCTAGCTAGTTAGCTAACTTTACTTGCGTTGACGATACAAACATTGAACATTCACCCACGTTGTGAAAACACAACTGGCTGTTGTGCAACCAGATTATTGTTAACTATCGAATCGACAATATTAACCTAGCCATCTCCAATATATCTTCCTACAACTCGTCCTGTTACGAACCAAACCAGACAGCAATTGAGCAGATAGTTAACCAACACTATTCTCGCTAGCGAGTGACTGTTAGCCGACGCTAACATTAGCTAGCTAACTAAGGTTACCTCATTAGCACACATCTATTGCGGTTGCCATCGTTACATATCCACTATAATATAACTAGCTTTTTTTTTTTTACATCAGGAAATACAATATGTARCTACTAACCTGGTCTTGTCCCGACTTGTCTCGAGGTTGTACGGAAGAATAATGTAATCACGTTAGCTCACTACACTAGCTTATTGCTCACGCTGGTGCTAGAAAGTAACGTTTACCCTAGCTTGCTAGCTGAAACTACAAATTGATTTATATTATAAAACCAGAGAGGGGATACTGGAGATTGACGTGTATAAAGCGGCTTACTTGTACTCCTTTTTCTTTTTCCACAAAACAAAATAAAAATATTACAGGAGAACTTGATCCGTCACTACAAGAGCCGTCAACGGCTACTACAGACCGTAGTGCAGAGGGGGGCGGAGGGCACGCAAAGAGGGCGGGGTCAAATTAAAATAATGAGTTCCGAATCCGCATTTTGGCCTATCAGATCTAAAATGTTGGATTATTTCCAATTTGCATGGATTTAAATCACGCCCTGTACCCTACATTGTCATGTCGTGGAAACATTTACGTAATGTATTTGTAGCGGTTCATCCAGTGAACGGTCTACTGTTGCCGCGTTCAAAACAACTGGGAACTCGGAAAAAAATGTCCTCAGACTAGGGAAAACTCATTTTGAACGGTCATCCAACTCGGATTTCAAACTGGGGATCTCGGACCTCTTTCGAGAACTTCGACTGTCGTACTTGAAGATCACTGATTTGACYGCATATTTTTCCGAGTCCCCAGTTGTTTTGAACGCACTGTTTATCGTGTCACACTGTGACAACACTTATCAACACTAAAACAAAATCAAGTGTGTGTTTTTCATTCTCACTATAATGCAATTCAATAGTTTATCCCTCTTGATCATCTCTCATGCATTACCATATAATTAAAGGAGAAGTTCACCCATGTTTACATGGTGCCTTATTTTCACTCTTTCTGTGCTTGTAGCTGATCACCCAAACAGTTTTTACATATTTTGTTTCATTACAGAAAAAAATGGTTGTCACATTTCCATTGATTACAATGCATTATGAAAATGTGTCTAAAACATGTTAGAAAACGCTCCAAAACACTCCAAACCTATTGGTTTGGAGTGTTTTGTAGCGGTTTTTAGACCAGAAGTTCAACCTGTTAAACTCTGAGCAGGGTTTAACTGAGCGGAGTTTTGGTCAGAGGCCGTAAATCACCAGCTATGGTTAGTGGTGTAAAGTAATTAAGTAAAAATACATTAAAGTACTACTTAAATCGTTTTTTWAAATCTGTACTTTAAAAAATATATATATTACTTTTACTCCACTACATTCCTAAAGAAAATAATGTGCTTTTTACTCCATACATTTTCCTTGACACCCAAAAGTTCTCGTTACATTTTGAATGCTTAGCAGGCACGAAAATGATCMAATTCACACACTTATCAAGAGAACATCCCTGGTCATCCCTACTGCCTCTGATCTGTCTGACTTACTAAACATAAATGCTTCGTTTGTAAATTATGTCAGTGTTGGAGTGTGCCCCTGGCTATCAGCAAATTAGAACACAAGAAAATAATGCTTTCTGGTTTGCTTAATATAAGGAAAGTGAAATGATTTGTACTTTTACTTTTGATACTTAAGTATATTTTAGCAATTACATTTACTTTTGATACTTAAGTATATTTAAAAGCAAATACTTTTAGACTTTTACTCAAGTAGTATTTTACTTGGTGGCTTTCACTTTTACTTGAGTCATTTTCTATTAAGGTATCTTTACTAATGTATGACAATTGAGTACTTTTTCCACCAGTGGCCATGGTCATGTGCAATTTAGATCAAGTCACCAAAAGTGTAAACATTTTGTATGCATGGAAAGGGTACACCCTGGTGGTCATCRTAATGCAACACATTTCTTTTCCATCCACATTTAATGTGTCATTAYCTTGAATTTATCCTCCATATGCGTCATTGATTTATTTCACTTGTTTCCTGTAGGAAAATACATTGTAAAAGAAGTTTGRAGTTTCTTCGCCTGTCTGTGTGTTGTAATTGTTTTTTTTGAAAGCCCCGATCGCTAGTGTCATTTTAAAATGTAAAGCTTAAAAATCAGTTCAGCCATTTTGGCAGTGAGGTACTACCAATGTTTTATATCTTAACTAGATGACTATCAGGGGGTGCTGTGTTGAAGCCACCATACCTCAATCTTCGCACTCCCTCACTATTGTAAAATATATTTTGAAAGCTATAGAAATACATTTATTAATCAAACCAAGCAGTTGCCATACCAAGCTGTGATGCAGCCTGTCAAGATGCTCTTAATGGTGCAGCTGTAGAACTTGTTGAGGATCTGAAGGCCCATGCCAAATCTTTTCAGCCTCCTGAGGAGGAAGAGGCGTTGTCGTGCCTTCTTCACGACTGTGTGTTGGTGTGTGTGGACCATGTTAATTCTTTAGTGATGTGGACCTCGAGGAACTTGAAGCTCTCGATCCGCTCCACTACAGTCTCGTCGATGTGGATGGGGCGTGCTCAGCAGCCCGTTTCCTGTATCGCACGATCAGTTCCTTTGTCTTGCTGACATTGAGGGAGATGTTGTTGTTCTGGCACCACAATGCCAGGTCACTGACCTTCTCTCTATATGAGGTCTCATCGTCATCGGTGATCAGGCCTACCACCGTCATATCGTCAGCAAACTTAATGATGGTGTTGGAGTCTTGCGTGGCCACGCAGTTATGGGTGAACAAGGAGCACAGGAAGGGACTAAGCACACACCCCTGTGAATTGGAGTGGGTCCAGGGTGTCTGGGATGATGGTGTTGATGTGAGCCATGACCAGACTTTCAAAGCATTTCATGGCTACAGATGTGAGTGCTAYGGGGCGATAGTCATTTAGACAGGTTACCTTGGCTTTCTTGGGCACAGGGACTATAGTGGTCTGCTTGAAACCTGTACGTATTACGGAGAGAGGTTGAGAGGTTGAAAATGTCAGTGAAGTCACCTGCCAGCTGGTCAGCTCATGTTCTGAGTACGCATGTAATCTGTGAGAGCTTGCCAGCCTTACCACATCCAACGAGTGTCAGAGCCGGTGTAGTAGTCCTTTATTGACGTTTTGCCTGTTTGATGGCTCGCCGGAGGTCGTAGTGGGATTTCTTAKAAGTGTCCGGATTAGTGTCCTGCTCCTTAAAAGCGTCAGCTTTTGTGCTCAGTGCGGCTGTTGCCTGTAATCCATAGCTTCTGGTTGGGATATGTACGTACGGTCACTGTGGGGACGACGTCGTAGATGCACTTATTATTATTTATATTTTTTTATTTTACCCTCTTTTCTCCACAATTTTCGTGGTATCCAATTGCTAGTAATTACTATCTTGTCTCATCGCTACAACTCCCGTACGGGCTCGGGAGAGACGAAGGTCGACCCCCTGCACATTGACTCGGTACCTGTACCCCCTGTATATAGCCTCATTATTGTTATTTTATTGTGTTAATTTTTTTTAAGTATTATTTTTTACTTTAGTAAATCTTTTCTTACTTAACTATATTTTATTAAAACTGAATTGTTGGTTAAGGGCTTGTAAGTAAGCATTTCACGGTACGGTCTACACCTGTTGTATTGGCCGCATGTGCCACATACAATTTTMTTTTCTTTGAAATAGCTGTGCAGCAACGCTACCCATCCAACCTCAGAGCTTGAGAGGACCTGCAGAGAAGAATGGAAGAAACTCCCCAAATACAGGTGTGCTAAGCATAACCAAGAAGACTCAAGGCTGTAATCGCTGCCAAAGGTGCTTCAACAAAGTATTGAGTAAAGGGTCTGAAAACATATGTAAATGTGATGTCATTTATTTTTATTTGCAAAAATGTTTTTACCTGTTTTTGCTTTGTCATTATGCGGTATTGTGTGTAGATTAATCAATTTTAGAATAAGGCTGTAACGTAACAAAATGTGGAAAAAGTCAAGGGGTCTGAATACTTTCCCAATGCACTGTATTTATAAATAATCTATATTATTATATATCATCAAATACATAAATATATTATAACAGGTGGCAGTTAAAAGTGTTGCATAAAGATTAGCATATTATTGCTTTGAAATGTAAAGGAATGAAGGATGTAGGTAATGTTGTCAGTCTGGTGTAGAAGGATTGTTCTACTCAGTTATATCATCATCACCAGCTGGGTGTTATGTGTGCAAGGACTTTTGAATATTCGTTTTATTTCCTGTGCTTAGTTAGTTTTATTTTCCTGTGTTTACAGTAGTAACACAAAGACATGGGCAAAGGCCAATGGCACCAGCACTTTAGTCACTGTAAACAACAGATCTCACATGGACGACATTTTCATTCAAGTGAAAAACTCTAGATAGCGAGACGAAACCCTGGATTGGTTTGAAGTACGGGACTCAGGGTAAGAGTGGAGCGAGCTGGACAGGAGGGTCTGTGTGTGTCAGCATGGACCGCAATGGAACATGGGAAGAGAAAGAGGTACTGTAACAAACTCTGAGATAATTCCATATGTACTGTATGTGTTTGTAATTTGGTGAAACATTTAAGTGAGTATTCCTGAGAGGGGGAGGGGGGGGGGACCAAAATAATGGAAAAGTTTCCGTTGAATGCTGTGTATAGACATTATAACCTTAAATTTCTCTCAGAGTCCATACCTCCTCAACAGACAACAACCACTGCAGACCTCCACAACCTTTTAATGGTTGAAGAGAATAACTGTACAGATTCTTTGAAGCACTGTCACAAGCTTTGGGGCGATTGGGGCCCTCAACTTATTCAAGTGTAATTTATTATAATAATAAAGCAAAATGAATGGAATATTTTCTTTTCAACATAGAAATGCTACCAAAAATAATTTACTGAAACTTGTAACAAATGTCAGTCACCCATGATTAACCAAACAATATTTTGAAAGAGGAAGCAAAGTACTTTAAGCATATGTTTTCGTTTCAGTTTCCTCTATTTCCACCAACCGAAGATAATTGTAAGGATTTTGTTTTCTATTAATAATGTAGAATGAACAGCTGTCCAGAAAGACTCGTGTGAAGGCCAAATTATGGAGGAACTGCTTGATGCAATTAAAGCATTTAAGTCTGGGAAAACTCCAGGGCTGGATGGCATACCAGTTGAGGTATACCAAACCTTTTTTAATGTACTCAGAGGACCGTTATAGCATGTTTTAACCACTCCTATAAAAATGCTAGATTATCAGATACTCAACAAGGTCTGATGTAATTGTTACTGAAACAGGACCCAAGTTGTAAATATAAAGATCCAGTCCATTTAAAAAAATTGGAGGCCCCTTACACTTCAGTGTTGTGATGCAAAAATTCTAGCAAAATGCATAGTGCATAGAATTAAAAAGGTATTGTCRGATATTATTCATCCTAATCAGACAGGGTTTTTMCATGGACGATACATTGGAGATAATGTAAGACAAATACTKGACACAATAGAACACTATGAAAAATCTGGGAAACCAGGCCTGGCATTCATAGCTGACTTTGAAAAGGCTTTTGATAAAGTATGACTGGAATTTATCTACAAATGCCTGGAATATTTCCATTTTGGAGAATCTCTTATACAATGGGTTAAAGTTATGTATAGTAAACCTACTGAATGTTACTTTTGATTTTGAACCCCCCCCCCCTTTGTTCAGGGACACATTATTACATTTCTGTTAGTCACATGTCTGTGGAACTTGTTCAGTTTATGTCTCAGGTGTTGAATCTTGTTATGGTCATACAAATATTTACATGTTAGGTTTGCTGAAAATAAACGCAGTTGGCAGTGGGAGGGCGTTTCTTTTTTTGCTGAGTTTATAATGAATTCGGAGGGCAGAAATTATAAAATATTAAAGCATTAGACCTCACTAAAGGCTTCAGTCATACCAAAGTTAAACTTAAATCCAAACTGGTTCTCTAGCAGATTAGTAAGAATGTCTCAACCCGTGTTCAAGAATGGCCYTTTCCCCTTTATTCAGATTACAACCTCTCACTTTCTTTTACTTGAAAATGAAATTATCTCCAAAATAKTTTTAAAACAAGCCATAGAAAGTTGGTTGCAATTTCAGTTTAATCCACCAGAAAAGACAGAACAAATATTACAAMAACAAATATGGTTAAGCTCAAATATAATAATTGATTAAAAAAATAAAAATACAACTTCTGGTATAATCTTTATAAATTATATCATAAATAGGACCGGTGGAGTTGTCACACATGCAGCTAACAAAAACATATGGAAATGTCTGCTCTACTCAAAWTTACAACAAACTGATTGCAGCAWTATTGCAAAAATGGAAGAGGCAAGTGAAAGATGGAGAAAGTAAGGAACTTGTCTGTCAGCCCTGCATTAAAGATCAAAATTGGTTAAATAAAATTGTGATGAATAAAAAAGTAACCAGTTTAATTTAAGGACCAAAAAATTGACAGCTGTGCCACAGACTGCAAAATAGTTGGGAAAAGATTTGATATACCATTCCATGGTTTATGAACTGATACACGTTTCCACATACTGTAGATCAATGGCTGCTTTTACACAGGCAGCCCAGTTCTGATCTTTTACCACTAWTTGGAAAAAATATCAGTACAATATCCAAACGTACATACAGAATATCATATTTGTACTCAGACACACATTACACTCACACCTCCCATAAATCGCTATTTATATTGGAATTCAATGTCTTGATAAGAAAAAGGCATCTGAAATGTTAAAACCACAAATCTCAGCTTAAAACGTGAATTGAAAGCATTCTATTGAAGTTACACACTTTCAGGAAAGGAAGGATAATAAACTTCGTAAGATATGTAGTCTTACAATAAGAGAAGAATATATGCAAAATAAAATACAAAATCAAGTGGACTTAAAGACCATAACATGTGGCAGTTAAACTTCTTGACACAATGAGTTGCCGTGCATCCAGATTTTTCAATAAAAGGCAAAAGTTTCTCATCAAAATCATTTTCRGTGAACTACCAATCAAATCMTTGTGTGCATTTAACCAGGTGCAGCGTCTTACCGCTAAACAAGGAATCTATTGCATACCAGTATGTCGGCTTCACAGCTAGGTTCAGCGAAGTGAGCTGAGAGAAACAACTACAACTGCTGTGGACAGAAGTGTGCTAGCTAGATGAGACCGATCAAATATGCTATAGAAACCGGACGTAAATTGTCACATTGTTTCACATACAAGGGGAGTGCCAGGTACTGAGTTGAGGCATTTGTGACACAATCACATTTAATAAACGTTCAACTGATAGCACAAGGGGGATTTCAATTACATCCCTGGCTCAAGAAAAGAAAAAAGAAAATGGACTCAAAATGTGCATCTCCTATTCTGACACAAGTCAATCATTTACAGGTCCAATTCCCTCACRAACTATTGTCTCATCATACGGACTTCTCTCATGCCAAAAGTTGGCAAGGTCCATTCTGAAAGTGAAACCATTCTGTTAGGGGCTGTGATGCATGGGAGCTAGATTTACTAGGCGTTAAAATGTCCTCCTCTAAACCTATATTTTTACTCTTTGTTCAAGTTTTTTGCCCTATGGAAATAGCACAGTTGCAAACGCTTAGTAAGTCTGTCCCAATATTTGTATGGCTTGGAGACGCATACCCCACCCAAACCTTTTTCCTTCCCCACATCACAAAATAAAAGATGTGGGTGGAGGGTTTCCTCCTCTCTCAGCTATGGGAGCCCCAGACAGGAAGCGTACACCAACATACCACCAATCATTACAGACTATCATAGCTTCAGTAAAGGACGGGACACCTGTGATTGGGCCATACTAATAAAATGTACATTAGGCACCAAATCGAGGAAAACAGACTAAAACAGGGAGGAACTACCTGAACTTGTCCAATAAGAAAAGCAAATTTCCGTTTCCCGCTGCGAATGGGTTTAGCCCTAATTAATACAATCATGATGTATTTAAAAGCCCACCTTAGGATAAAGTGGCACAAACCTGTCATTCTTGGTGCCATACAACAGCAGTAGTTTGTATTTCTCCATGTCTCCCTTCACCTATCAAAATAAAGCTGTGCTGCAAAGTCCAATGAGTCCTCCTTCCTTCCTGAAAGAATCCTCAACATCCTCCCCCTAACCACAGATGAAATACCCTAACCACAGATGAAATACCCTAACCACAGATGAAATACCATAACCACAGATGAAATACCCTAACCACAGATGAAATACCCTAACCACAGATGAAATACCCTAACCACAGATGAAATTCCCTAACCACAGATGAAATTCCCCGATCCACATCCTAACCATAACTATTATTAAGTGGATAAAAATATTTGGGATTATATTTTTTTTTAAAGCATCTCAGAGGAGTGCTGATCTAGGATCAGGTCCCCCGTCTATATAATCTAATTCATTATGATCTAAAAGGCTAAATGTATCCTAGTTCAGCATTCCGAGAGGCTTTGAGAATACGGACCCTGACCATGGACCAGTAGTTAGAAGCAGACTCTACCAAGTACCCACCCCCCCAGCCTTACTCTACTACAGTCCACCGTAGAGGTGGATCTTGGCAAAGGAGATGGTCTCATAGTAGTCCTTGTGGCCTTTCTCGTAGATGACGAAGATGAACTTCCTGTCCTCTGCGCCGCCGCTCGTAAGTGATGTCATACAGGAGTAGCCGCTTGGCCCCGCCCAGATCTGGACGGCCTTCTTCTCCCACGACGTGCCATTGGTCAGAGACCAGCGCAGGGTTAGGTTGACCCCTGGAAGAAAGGAAAGAGAGAGACAGAGAGGAAGGGAAAGAAAGCAAGAGGGACAGAAAGGTTGAAGGTGGAAGTCAAAAATAATAACTCACCACTATTCCCCTTTCCCACCCACTCTGTCCACCAAAGGGCCCCAACCCAATCCCATAGTCCTTACTGTGAGTACTGTCAGCTGGGTTGGTGAAGTACATCACGCCTTCCTTCTGCAGTGCCCCTGCCGCTACCACAGGGTCTATCAGGGTGGAGTCAAACAACAGCTGCTCTAAGGGTAGCGTCTCGCCCCCGTCCAGGCTGCGCACCACCATGCGGCAGCGGCAGTGGTAGTTGTTCTGGTTGCGCACGTTGATGACAATGCTACCGTCCTCCATCTCGACAGGCTACAGGGGGGGGGAGAAGCAGAGAGGAGTTAGTTCCTCAATCAGAGGTCAGCCTGATTATTGGCTTTTAACAGAAAGCCAATTGTGTTTCTCAAGCACTTCTCATCAAGGGATACTAATAGTTGTTAGTCAAATGAATCAAGTTAAGTTGTCCTACAAGGATTAACTACTGTATCTTTCCAATCTCTGATACAAAAAAGTAGAGGAACTGCATTGTAGATCAGTATAAATCACTATTGAACAAAACCAGAACAAAAGCATCGGACTAGTAAAACTACAGACTAGTAAAACTACAGACTAGTAAAACTACAGACTAGTAAAACTACAGACTAGTAAAACTACAGACTAGTAAAACTACAGACTAGTAACAGACTAGTAAAACTACAGACTAGTAAAACTCAAGGGTTGCCTAATAACTATATGGGTATTGTACTGTGTGGCATCGTTTCCTGTCCTTTCTACCTATTCCCTCCCTGGTTAGCTTTACCTGGCACTCGTCTGGGTTGAAGTCCAGGGCTTGTTTGGGCTGGTTGTAGGGGATGCTCTTCAGCGCGGCGCCATTCTTCCAGTTTCGCCCGTGGTCGTCACTCAGAATGCAGAAGACACCGTCACCCTCCAGTGTGCCATGTCCACACACCACCAGACGCCCCTTGGCAGGAGGGTAATGCTTCTGCAAGAGAGGACATGGAGAGACAGTCAAAAAAAAAAGTAGTGTACTCCATCAAAGCACAACAGTTCAAATCGAAACAACTGACCTCAGTGCATTGACCCGAAGACTTATTACTGAGGTTTATTACACACAATATAAGGGTTAGGGATGATAGAAATTGGGCTCATAAAGGAAAGAACATCCAGAATGACTAGCTAAATACTGCTGTGTCCAAATACACAGGCAGGTTAACAACACTAAAGAACTGCAGAGGTATTGAAAAAGAGAGAGAAGCTCATCACGAGAGAAATGACTCAAACTTACTGACAACACAAAAGTAGGCTACGTCAGCAATGGTATCACGAGGAAGGAAATGTAAGGAGCTGTCTTCTCATATAAGGGTAGAGATGACAAACAAATAAAGCGGGGGGAATTATATGAAATGCAGGGGTGAAAGACGGAACGGTACGGAGTACCAGCATAATAAATAGTGGGGGTACGCCATACCGGTAAAACGTGAGCCTATGACAATAGTTAAAACATAGATTTTAAGAAAACTGTAGGTTATTTCACCATTTATCATTACCGCATTTCAGTCGCATGAAAAATGAGCAAAGAGACTTGAACTTGTGGAATACAAGTTTTTTGGTTCTGTTTTAAGTTAAATGTCACATGCACAGTGAAATTCCTTTCTTGCAAGCTCTAACCACAACAATCCAGTAATCAATAACGTAATGTACTGTAATGTAATACTAAAAATAACAAAGTAAAACAAAAAACACAATAAATAAAAATAAGAACATGATAAAGTAAGCATACTATATACACAGGTTCAGTTCCAGTACCATATTTACAATGTGTAGGGATACTGTATCGATAGAGGTAGATGTGTATAGGGGTAAGGTGACTAGGCATCAGGATGATGATGATGATGATGATGATGTGGGTGTAGAGTCAGTATAAATGTATGTGCGTCTGAGCAAATAATGGAATGAGTGCATGTACACTACCGTTCAAAAGTTTGGGGTCATTTAGAAATGTCCTTGTTTTTGAAAGAAAAGCACATTTGTCCGTGAAAAGAACATCAAATTGATCAGAAATACAGTGTAGACATTTTATGGAATATCTATATAAGCGTACCGAGGCCCATTATCAGCAACCATCACTCCTGTGTTCCAATGGCACGTTGTGTTAGCTAATCCAAATGTATCATTTTAAAAGTCTAATTGATAATTAGAAAACCCTTTTGGAATTATGTTAGCACAGCTGAAAACTGTTGTTCTGATTAAAGTAATAAAACTAGTTAGTCAACTAGTCTATCTGGAGCATCAGCATTTGTAGCTTCGATTACAGGCTCAAAATATCCAGAAACAAATAACTTTCTTCTGAAACTCGTCAAGTCTATTCTTGTTCTGAGAAATGAAGGCTATTCCATGCGAGAAACTGCCAAGAAACTGAAGCTCTCGTATCACGCTGTGTATTACTCCCTTCACAGAACAGAGCAAACTGAAGAGTGTGAGGCCCCAGTGCACAACTGAGCAAGAGGACAAGTACATTAGTGTCTAGTTTGAGAAACATTCGCCTCAAGTCCTCAACAGGCAGCTTAATTAAATAGTACCTGCAAAACACCAGTCTCAACGTCAACAGTGAAGAGGCGACTCCAGGATTCTGGCCTTCCAGGTTCTTTTGCCCATCTTAATATTTTTAATTGCCAGTCTAAGATATGGCTTTTTCTTTGCAACTCTGCCTAGAAGGCCAGCATCCCGGAGTCGCCTCTTCATTGTTGACGTTGAGACTGGTGTTTTGCGGGTACTATTTAATTAAGCTGCCAGTTGAGGACTTGTGAGGCGTCTATTTCTCAAACTAGACACTATTGTACTGGTCCTCTTGCTCAGTTGTGGAATAGCCTTCATTTCTCAGAACAAGAATAGACTGACGAGTTTCATTAGAAAGTTCATTGTTTCATTGAGCCTGTAATCGAACGCACAAATGCTGATGCTCCAAATATNGTTTGATGGGGTGGTCAGTACTATTTTTGTGGACACCATCAAGGCCTCTGTAGCCGCACTTTTAGATGTGGTGATTGGAGAGTATATAAGAGAAATGCCACGGTTGTGAGATCAATCACCCCAGCCAACGACGACATCTGTGTTTATATCTTGTGCCATCTATTCCCAGGATTTACGGTGTAACGGAGGCTTTCCTACATGAACTGAAGGAGGTGATCTACATCCACGAGAAAGTCAAAGAAATCAGGCACGCACTGGTGGACGACAACAAATACAAGGAAGCTTTGGTGGCTGATGTGGTGACTTTCTGGCTCAATAAACCCCAAGAGAACGAGTAACAATATATAGATTTTTATTTAGATATAAAGCAATGGGTAACTATATCCATACGATTTTAGAGAGAATACATTTTCTCTTTTGAGAGAATTTACAAATGTTATGCAGCAAATTACTGAAAATAAAGTGAACAATGTATCGCTCTACAAAACCCAAAATACAGGGGTTATGCAGAGCGTGTGCTAAAAATTTAGCAAATCATGAGTCATGTAAGACATACCGGGGAGACTCTACAATGGACACAACTGGTATCCCGTCTTGTGGATGATTCTGAAGAACTAGAAACATCCTTGTCTAAGATTTTAGTTTATTTGTTGGAAACATTATTTAATTGTAACATGTATCATATTTGTTGTTTATATAATGGATGTATGTGTTTTAAAAATTATGCGATATAAGCCTGTAAATGTAAACCAAGTATACAAGGTGTTGCATGCATGGGTCATTGAGAAAACAGGTACTAATATCCTGAAGTGTATGGATACGTAATAATTAAAAAAAAATATTAGCAAAAATAAAATGCAAAATGAAAAGTTCTCGTTATTTGAAAGGGGCTCATTAATGTTATTGTACATCAGAGAGGCAAGAAGGATGGCGGAGCAGATGCTGAAAAACATGTATTATACCCCCTCTAACCCAGGGTCTTTCGGGGGAAGGAGAGGTTCCAGAGAGATATAGCTGAAGAAACAGGTAGCAGGTTAGTAGCTGCTCAAGTGAATGAATGGCTAGCAGAGCAGGATGCTTACACTCTGCATTAACCTGTGCGAAAACAATTTCCACAAAATAGAGTTTACTCATCCCTTGTCCCAGTTTCAGGCGGATCTGTGTGACATGCAGGCCTTTGCAGACAAAAATGACGGAAATCAATACATGCTAACGGTTATAGATATTTTCTCTAAAATAGTATTTGTAAGGGTCACCCCACTCTTAAAATAAGAGTGGGGTGACCCAGGCCTTTGACTCTATCCTGAAGAGAGGAGGAGCACCCAAGAAAGTGCAGACCGACGGCGGTAAAGAATTTTAAAATAATATCGTACATTTTGCTACAGGTTCGGATTTCAAAGCTTCAGTTGTTGAACGCTTTAACAGAACTTTGAAGGAGAGGATGTGGAAATACTTTACAACTCACAACACCCATAGACATGTGGATATAGTTCAAGATTTAGTAAAGGGTTACAACTACAGCTACCATAAGAGTATACGGATGAAGCCCTCCGATGTCTCTTCTGAAAACTCTTT
>NC_036869.1:22672384-22696051 GCF_002910315.2 Salvelinus sp. IW2-2015 | reverse complement strand
AAAAAAAAGATTTTAAATCCATAGTGGGGGACTTGGTACGTATATGGGACTTGGTACTCAACCTCAAGTTGAGCGGTGTTTGACAAAAAAATATGAGCAAGGTTACAGCGATGAGTTGTTCACAGTTACCGAATGTCTACCACGTATACCCCCTGTCTACAAGTTAAAAGATTATGATGGGGATCTTATAGAGGGTTCCTTTTATGAGAAGGAACTCCAGAAGGTACAGCTGGGTAAAAGACAAAGTCTTTCACGTGGAGGAGATTCTGGATCAAAAGAGAGAAAAGGGTAAAAATGGGTGTTGGTTCGTTGGAAAAACTGGCCCCAAAAGTTCAACAGTTGGGTATTAGAGGACGAGGTGGTGGCGGCAGTGGGGGTTAACTTAAACCCTCATGCAGGATAAAAACACCATCATTCGAGTGTACACAGGACTGCATTATGGAGCACAATTGATTTTACCTGACTCTCCCGAGTAATGCGTCTGCACATATATAAATGAATAACCAAAGTTCGAATTAAACAACCAATTTTCCAAAGCCTAGAGTTATCAGAGGCCTGGGAAGTAGGTCTCAGCGAGATTACATACCCCCATAGTTGGTATAATATCAAGGGTAAGGACCGTGATTTTAATTACAAAAGGATATCGGAACCCCCAAAGCTTATAAAGCTTAAAAAAGGGTTCTATAGAACTGAGGATCATCTCTGAGTTGAACGGCCTCCTAACMCTGAACAATATGGAAATACTATTGAACTACAACACTATTCATAAATGTGTACAAATCTCAGGGGATGCTGATGGGGGTATAAAGACCAGTGGTAATTTAGCCTACATGTTGGGGACGAGTTCAATAAATGGACGTATGTGAAAGATAAATKATTCCCATTCCCTGCGGATATACCTGCATGGGTTTTACAACATCTTTGTGTATACCGACATCATATCCTATCAAAGGGTAGGAGACAGTTATGTGCCCCTCCTGAGAACAGTTCATATAGAGGGAAAGGATGGTGATGATGTAGTCACTGTGAACTATGACAAGCCACACTATGTACCTGTGAGCAAGAAATATATTGAAAACATTCTGGTTGAGCTTAAAACGGATCAGAACAAAAATAATCTAATTTACTTATGGTAAAACGATTGAAAAACTCCACTTTAGACCATCCAAAACTTCTCTACATATCTAATATATTATTAGTATTATATATATATATATATATATATATATATACAAATAAATTAAAATGGTTATGGTACACAACTACCATCTCGATCCTAACCAATATGTCTCATATTATGTTGATCAAGTGGGTAATGGATTACCCGGTTATCATGGATCCCCTACCATGTATGGTTCGGGGATAGGAGGTATATTTCGTAACCTCTTTAGGATGGTTTTAYCGTTTTTGAACAGAGGCCTCAGCATAGCCAAATCACATTTAAAATCAGCGGCCAAAAATATTGTGAGGTTGTAGCCAATGCTATKACCAGACGGGCTTCATCAGATCCCGAGCATCAAGAAGGCTCGGGTCTTATGCTGTTGTCTCRAAGACCAAAAAAGAGACCTCCGGGTTTAAGGCGCAGGCCGGCCCTTAAAAAGCGGAGGTTAACCGTTCAAAGAAACTCAGTAAGTCAAAGACGACGTAAAGTGAGGAGGTCTGGACCARAAACGGCAAAAAGAACACTCAGAAGTATTTTCTAAAAGAACAAGCAACATGTCTCTTTTACACCGCATGTCCTCTGAAGCTATAAAAGACAGAGCTCGATCTTTTCACGGCCCCCTTAACCCAACATTCAATAGAGAGGTCCTGTTATGTGGAGATAGCCCCACTCTCTGCCATTACAGACAACGGCCCTATAGAATATTTCATCCCAGGCCATGGTGACAACTACCTGGACCTCAACAACCTTATTGCATTTACGTCTCAAAGTGACCAAAAGAGATGGTACTAATATTGCAAATGATGCCAAGGTGAGCCTCATTAATAACCCCTTGGCGACCATCTTCTCCCAAGTGGATGTGCCTTATCAGTCAAAGCAGTGCCACCTATCTTTATAAGGCTATCCTGGAATGTTTACTAAACTACTCCGAAGACACAATTCAGCGCCGGGCTGTTTAGCAAGGATACTGCAGGAGCATCTATGGAAGATATAGACCCAACCACTGGGGAAAACAAAAGGACTGGAGGCACGTGCTCGCTACTGTGCTGAATCTCAAGAGTTTCATCTGCTAGGGCCTATACACTCTGACATTTTCTTTCAAGAACGTTTACTTTTAAATTCGGTTGATTTAAGGCTAAAATTAACCAGAGCCAAGGATGAGTTTTGTCTGATGTCTTGATGTCTGCCCAAGACGGTAACTTTAGTTTAAAAGTGTTGGGGGCTACGCTTTTTATTTTAAAAAGTGTCGGTATCTCCGGCCGTTCGTCTGGGTCATTCACAGGCTTTGATGAAAGGAAATGCCCTTTACCCTCCCCAAAGAATTACCCTGAAAACATTTAGCACACCGGTGGGAAGTAGAATCTGTAGTCAAGAAAACCTGTTTCTAGGCCCTTTACCCCGCTAAATCGTTATAGGCTTGGTTGATCACGCCTCTAATACGGGCAGCTTACATTTTTTTTTAAACTTACATTTTCAACATTTCAATGCAGAGTATGTAGCTCTGTCAGGACGGACGTCAGGTCCCTGCTAAGGCTTTCCAACCACAATTTAATAACATATCGGTGCGAGAATTTTACAATCTATTCCTGGCTACCGGGAGGCATCTAAAAGATCTCTCTTTACCTATTGACAGAAATGATTTTGCAGAAGGTTACACATTGTATGTGTTCAATTTAGCACCTGATGATGACACCTCAGGAAATCTGTCTGTGGTGTCCCAAGGTAACCTCAGGCTAGAAATGCGTTTCCGTACACCTTTAGCTTGTACAGTTAGTATGATTGTTTATGCATGCTCTGATTCAATCTTGGAAGTTAATGCTGTCAGACAAGTCTTAGTGGATTATTATTAAGATGTTAAGGATYGTTGAGCAAAAACATGAATAGCCAAGAGCTAGGTCTCATGAGCCGCTTGATTGG
Source organism: Salvelinus sp. IW2-2015 (assembly GCF_002910315.2). Taxonomy (NCBI): domain Eukaryota; kingdom Metazoa; phylum Chordata; class Actinopteri; order Salmoniformes; family Salmonidae; genus Salvelinus; species Salvelinus sp. IW2-2015. The sequence continues at coordinate 22,692,972 of NC_036869.1, read as the reverse complement.
AAATCAATTTTGTGGAGTACGGGCTTGTGATGAACTACCTATTGAGAAATGGAAGGAGCGAYYGGCCATGTTTATTGTCAATACCCATCCTAAACACATGCCGGGTGAACATTGGCTAGCTGTGACATTAGAAGATGGAGGAAGAAAAATCTAAACTTTTTTTGATTCCTACGGCTTTCCCCCCGGATTTTCACATTTCCCCACATCTATTAAACAGTTTTTGACCAAAAATGGATCAAAGATCTACAACAGCATCAAACAAGTACAAGATAACCTTTCAACTACATGTGGTCAACACTGTGTATTCTACCTATGCCAAAGAGCCAGTGGAGTTTCTTTTGAAGATGTGTCTTTATAATGATGATTTAAGAAGTAATGATAGCACCGTAGATTGTTTTGTTAGAAAGTATCTAAAGTGTTCAAGTATGTGTCCTTTAAGACCCTGTAATCAAGGCGTATGCTCACGTCAAATGCTCACATTTTTCAAATACAATTTATTGAATTTAATCAAAAGTCATTCAAAAGTCTAACCACCCTGAGAGATCAGGAAAAGGTCTGGAGATGTTCAGGGGTGAGGACTCGCCCATAAATGAGTTATCATCGGCCCTTTCAAAGGGGGGGGGGGGGGGGGGGGGTTGCTAGAACATCTTTAGGGGTGCTGTAGCTCTTTGAAGGGTTTTGTTTTAAAGTTTGAATCTGTTGACGAAGCTTATAGTTTGGTACACCCGAGAGGGGAATGTTGAGGATTGCCAGGGCCGTAAGAAACTGACGCCACCCATTAGGTTTTCTGTCATCAGCAATCTTGTGGGCTGCTGTGGTACTTAAGCAAGTCCATCAGAACACGCCTCTGCAACTGTTCCATGAGTGTGTACAGTTCAAGTCGACCATAGGCCGTGTAGAACCCACTTCTTGTTACGTCTCCATTGCACCAGGGCAATGTCTTGACTCAAGAATGAAATTTCGTATTGGTCTGAAAAAACTAATTCCATAAATTCTTCGGGATCTTTAATGATCGACGTTGTTAGCATATTGCTTCTCTGGGATAGTTTGCYCCAAAGCGAGTTTAAATACAATTTTGACAGATTTCTTTTGGTTTTGTTGACCTCTATTCTGTCAGGGTCAAGACGTATACCTTCTCTGTCGTGATAGTCCTGAATGTACTTTTCTTTGCTCTCTTGATCTGTGACCGATGCAGGATACCCTGAAGCCGTTTGCTTCCATCTCAAGAAGGTCTTGATGTACTCCTTAAAAAGAGTGTCTGATTTCCTGGAAAAGTTCCACACTTCAAAGATTTTGGCCACACGATACCCCTTCTCTAGAGCCTTAGAGAATTCAACGGTGACTCATACACCTGTCAGGGCTCTTTCTTGATCTGAATGATCACAAGGCTTTTCCTGGTTGTTGGTTTTCACTGCAGGTGCGACAAAGGGGAAAGAAAAGTTTTCCTTGAGATCCCTTGTAAGGCAACACTGGCAGAAACAAACCCCGGGGAGGGTAAACAGTTGCTTTAATCAGACCAAAATAGTTTTGTGGTAAGTCRGTCACGGTGAATAATTTCAGGATGACCCATAGGATAACAAGAGGAACTCATTACATGAGGATAAAGGGATGTAATATCTACATGTCCTATTGTCTCATAGGGTTGCGCTACATACCGTAATGTCAAAGCATTGGTACGACCTCCATACAAGGCCTGTCGGGGTTCCAAGGGTTCTGGTGTGTCAAAGCTGGAAAGGAAAGCTTGAACATGAGGATCAGACTTTTTGAGTTCTGTCCACTCGTGCGCCCACATCACATTCACTTTCAACCCATAAGCAGCCTGTAAAGATTCCAATTTGTCTTGGAACTCCTGGTACATATCCMCAAAAGTCTTTTGGGTTAAGACACACATGGCCTGGGGCACAAAGCAAGATTTACAACCGTGGAAGAAACAACCGTTGTACTCAAACACWGTCTCAACACCGTCAATCTACGTGATACGGGCCAATTGCCTTCTCCCCACTATTCAAGGCATGTTGAATAAAAATGTTTTTATCCTGGGCCAAGTACTCCAACCATTGAATGGACCCGCTAGAGTATGACTTGAAATGTCGTCGGTAGTTGTCAGGCGATGGAATAGCTATAGATGCTGGAGGTAAAAAGTGTGTACGATAGGTTTTCATGCATGCCGATGCAATAGTTGTACAACTCCAGGGGTCAATCCCGGCATCTTTGATTACCTCTTCTCTGAATCTGAGGCATCCGTCACGAAGTATAACCACATCATTGTCACAGTATGACTCCATCTCTTTACRGAAATCAAAGKTATTATGACGTASTGTCKCATACCATGTCATGAATCTCTCTCGCTCTTTGGGAGACATTTGATCACACCCGTATATATCGGGGCTGGGATAAGATCCACTATAATGTAGATTCTCCTCAGATGTGAAGAAATGAGGAAACCAACCTTTCAGAGTTTTCAAAACCCAAGGCCTCAGGCATTTGAGCCAATCTCATGGGTAAGAAACTTAAGCTGTCAATRTATCTCTGGTTGAAGGCGGGGTCTACAAAACACAAGATTTTACTACCTTGCGCTATGACACTGGTTGCAACGCCATGTTGTATCAAGGGGTTCAAAAGAAGATAGGAATCATAGGCTCTAGAATTGTGAGCTATAAACGTGAAGTTTCTGTACTGGGGTTTTCTGAAGTGCTTTAGAAAGAGTAGTGCACAATTGGGTCCCTCTGCCGACCACTTTTCACCCTTGAAAGTCATGGTAGATACAAAAATAGGCAAATGAACCCCGGATTGCTGATTAGTCTCAAAATCATAAGACACATATTTCTCTGAATGTTCATCTCCAGCCGAGGGCTGAATATAGCACTCGTGTGGCACTTCTTGAACTACTTCAGTGTCTCTGCTTTTCAAAGGCCCTTTACAGATTGGGCAATGTATGATCCCAAACACGTGAGGTATAGGGCTGTCTATTTTAAGGTTGTAATTGCAATGGCATTTTGGACATTTCTTGTTAATGTCACAACTGCTTATAGATGTACATGCCTTGGGGTGCCATGTTTCAATTTYGTGTTTTTCGTAGCAGTCGGCCCGAACGACATGTGCGTTGACAATCCGCACAGGGTGTTAGGTTTTAAGGGTTGCATCGGACATGTTTCATCCTGACATACTGAACAGTTATAATGACAAAAGTGCCCCCCCTTTCGGGTGTAGCCTGTATGAGATGGACACACATAAGGCGCTCCTAAAAACGCTGTGATGTTGGTAATAGCATAATAATGGGCGTTTTGCACATAAAAGTACAGAATCTGAGGATGAGGTTGTGGGTTGTTCTGGAATTTCAAGAGAGCTGAATTAGCTCTACGGTACAAAACCACAATCTCGATGTTTAGAAATTTTTCWAATTTGACTATGTCTGAGAAAGCCACAGCCTCCTGTATACCTAGACCGACGGCATTTCGTAGCTCCCTAGCCTTTTGTAAAGCCTCCAGATCAGTACATCCAGTGTTGAGTAAATGTGATAGGTCTATTGCAAAGCATAACTGATTACCATGTGTTAACGTTTATGAGATATTGCTTCTTATTGTTTATGATTGCATGAGACTATCAAGTTTCCTTCTCTGACCCCCTCCACCGAGGGGTTGGCGTACTATTTGTACAACGAGTTCTAGGGTCCTATCAGCTATGATGGCTAAATTAGATTGAACAAGGCGTTCCAGCAGGGCTATAAATTGTTCAAGATCTGCTTCGCCATTGGGTAAAACAAGAGAYACTGTGTTTYGCATACTATCTCCAGATATTTCAAGTTGTAAGACATCACGAGGTTCGGCATAATCTGTAGCCCTTTCTAAAAGTTCTCAGAGTATCCAAATTCATCACATAAAAAACTGCATAATCAAAGTTCTGATTCATCAATGTGAAATAAAAAAACGGACGAATCTCTGTATTGCTGAATTTATTGCGGTACACAACACAAACACTTCTATCAATACCATCGCCACTGATTTATTACACAATTTTCCAATTCCTCAAAAACATTGTGGGGTTGCTCAGAGTCATCGGACATTGGAGTTAAAGGAGGTGTGTGTGTGTGTGGGGGGGTGTTGAAGATGTTGTGTGGGTTGAAGATGTTGTGCTCTCATTCATTTGGTTAATTAAGGATATGAGTTCTGGGRGTATCTGTAATAACAGGTGTTCATGTGTCTGGGTTATTGATGGAGGTTGGCCCTGTCTCATTCATTTGGTTGATAGAGGATATGAGTTCAAGGGGTATCTGTAATAACAGGTGTTCGGGTTATTGATGGGGAGGTTGGACCTATCTCATTTCATTTGGTTAATTAAGGATATGAGTTCTTCTGGTATTCTAGAAGTAGCCATGTTACATACAGTTTTTAGCGCTTGTTTGCGCATTTTTTTAATCAGATTGTTGTTTAACAAGCGGGGCGTTGTTCTATGCCAGAAGGATAGATCTTGACTGTATTGACGCCTTAGTAAAGCAACCATACGTTTGTGTAGCTGGACCTCTCTGGCTTTTAGAGCCCTGTAAAAGGCTGTGAGAAACCCATCTTGACGATCCTTTTCAGGATCTGGGTCCTCATTGAGAATATCTTCAACGAATATTGTTTCTACCTCAGAATTGACTGTTTGGCCGCTTCATACATCAACACATCGTCTTCTTCAGCCTTGTCATTTACAGTGTTGAAATGATCAGGTTTCGATGTTTTACTATGCATGTCCTGGGCGCCCTCTTCCTCCTCGACCTCTTCCTCTCGACATATATTGGGCCTTCTGTGTCGGTATACGCCCGGGAGGAGTCTGAAAGAAAAATATATATTATTTAAAAACGTCAATTTCAAATACATAACAGATATATTAATATGTTAACACAGTTCTCGCTGTTAGGCCTTGGGGTTTAGTTAACTTACCTCTGGTTGTTTGATGCCTGCTTTTCTGAGGAATCCTCGATAACGGGGTTCCTATCCCMATGTCCTCTGGCTTTGTAGATTCTGCATGGTTTGTATCGCTATCGTTGGAGTCTGCAAAAAAAAACATTTGACATTTTTTTAACATATTCTATCAAAAAATGTATAACTAATTTWAAAAAAACATATAACTTGTCATAACGTATCCATAGAGAGCATGCTCTTGAATCCAATMGTTTTCAGACCAGTCTTTCTGGCGATCCTKTTCAGGATCTGGGTCCTCCTGGGCCGGGGTGATTCTGCGCGGTGCACTTATGCCAAAGTATTGTGATGCGCCTTAGGTGCTAGATTATATAGCTCTTGGGTGGAGTTCAAAGGGGGTGTGTAGCTGTGTGTTAAATCTGCGCTTCTTGTGTTGTTTGGAGTTATGGTAAAGCCGGCCGTACAGAACCGTAGAATATCGTCGGTTTCAGCGCCCCCGAAGTCGTTCATAGGTAGAGTCCATATTTCCTTGGGTATTCTTGTTGGGGTTCTGTCCRCTGTAAACACAAGATGAGCTTTTTAAAATAGTGTACACACTTTTGTTTAATGCTTAATATATAAAGATTATTACGCCTTTTTATTTTTTGGACTTAAAATAGCTTGAGGCCGTAGGGCTGCGTAAAGAAGAACAGGCCTCCGTTTGTTCCTCATAACTATCCATGGTGAGGATTCAAACAGCTGATGTTGGATGATCCAAATCAATTATTCCCAGTAGCAGCTGTGTAAAATCTCTGGTATCCTACCGACATTTTTAAATAATATTTAAATATATTTATACGAAATATATACATTTTAACTTAAAGAAATACATACATTTGACATAAAAACATACCGGAAAATTCAATGTCCTCCACTTTTAGAATATCTGTAAAAATCATATATAATATTTGAGGAAACCTTATTAGAGAGAGAGAGATCCAAAGAGTGCAGTAATTTCTAACAGGTAATATCAAACATTTGCCACAAACTACCTAACGCACACAAAATCTAATATAATCTAATATTTCCACATCCTCACCTTCAAAATTCTGTTTTTGTTTGAAAAAGGGTGCTGCGGCCGCTGTTTGTGAAAATCTTCACCGTTGAATCGTCCGGTTGGAAAATGTAACCCATATGGCCGTCACTCATATCCAGCACTCCATTAAAACAAAATCAGGGGCTACCCAAAGAATGTCTTCRATGGTTTTGTCATTGTGTTYTTGACACGAGGAACACAGTACACCTACAATTTGTCTAGGAGACATGTTTAATTTCCTCTTTAGTGTTCTGGGTTTATTTTMAWTWCTTCTTTAGTGTTCTGGGGTTTATCGAGGTCGCTTGTAGTGTTCACAGCTCTTACTTATACTGCGGCTGTCCAATACCCCCGGACATGACTGTTTTCATATACAACAGCCAGGCCAGGCCCTAAGTTCACTACAACAGGGGGGGCCATACTCTTTGAAATGTTCAAACACATTCCACAGTTCAACCAGGTCACTACACATCAATCATCATGACAGCTTTAAGCTTTAACATAGTGCATCTGTTTAAATAAAAACACACTCGAGAGCGTGAGAACGGAAGGACAGGATGAACATATATGGGCGTAACCACGTGACCCATAAAATAGCTCATAAATCACTCGTTTGACGGATGCCGTCTACTGTATTCTCTCTTCCACATATAAGTCAGAACCGTCCAGAGTAGTGATGCTAGGCGGGCGGGCAGGTGTGGGGAGCGATCGGTTGAAGAGCATGCATTTAGTTTTACTTGCATTTAAGAGCAGTTGGAGGCCACGGAAGGAGAGTTGTATGGCATTGAAACTCGTCTGCAGGTTAGTTAACACAGTGTCCAAAGAAGGGCCAGAAGTATACAGAATGGTGTCGTCTGCGTAGAGGTGGATCAGAGAATCACCAGCCGCAAGAGAAACATCATTGATGTATATATTTGTTATTAAATGACTTGCCTCGTTAAATAAAATAAGTATGAAACTAGTACCAGACTAGTAAAACTAGAGGGTTGCCTAATGGCAGAAGAGGCTGGTGGGAGGATCTATAGGAGGACAGGCTCATTGTAATGGCTGGAATGGAGTTAATGGAACAGAGTCAAACAGAGTTTCCATAAGTTTGATACCGTTCCATTAATTCCATTTCAGCCATTACAATGAGCCCGTCCTCCTATAGCTCCTCCCAMCAGCCTAATAACTAYACGGCTATTGTACTGTGTGCCATCCTTTCCTTCCTGCTCACTCCCGCCCTGGTTAGCTTTACCTGGCACTCATCTGGGTTGAAGTCCAGGGCTTGTTTGGGCTGGTTGTAGGGGATGCTCTTCAGCGCGGCGCCATTCTTCCAGTTTCGTCCGTGGTCGTCACTCAGAATGCAGAAGACCCCGTCACCCTCCAGGGTGCCATGTCCACACACCACCAAACGCCCCTTAGCAGGAGGGTAGTGCTTCTGTGAGCGGAGACATGGAGAGACAGTCAAAACAGTGTACTCTATCAAAGCACAACAGTTCAATGAAAAACGACTGACCCCGGGTGCATTAACCCCAATAGTTATTACTAAGGTTTATTATTATACACAATATAAGGGTTAGGGTTATGATGATAGAAATGGGCCTCATAATAGACAACACAAAAGTAGGTTACGTCAGCAATGGAATCACGAGGAAGGAAATATAAAGGAGCWCTCGTCATAGGTCGGTAGAGAAGGCAAATAAAGAGGGGGAAACTACACTGAATAAAAATAGCAACATGCAACCATATCTATGATTTCACTGAGTTACAGTTCATATAAGGAAAATCAGTCCATTGAAATAAATTCATTAGGCCCTAATCTATGAATTTCAAATGACTGGGAAAAAGAGAGATGCATCAGTTGGTCACAGACACCTTAAAAAAAATAAAAAGTAGCGGCTTGGATCAGATAACCAGTCACTATCTGTTGTGACCACCAATTGCCTCTCTTCCACAGAGTTGATCAGGCTGTTGATTGTAGAATGTTGTCCCTGTGCTCTTTAATGGCTGTGCGAAGTTTCTGGATATTGTGAGGAACTGGRACATGCTGTCGTATACGTCTGTCCAGAGCATCCCAAACATGCTCAACGGGTGACATTGTCTGGTGAATATGCAGCCCATGGAAGAACTGAGTCCTTTCTAGCTTCCAGGACTTGTGAACAGAAGACCCTTGCGACATGGAGCAGTGTATTATCATGCTGAAACATTATGTGATGTGGCGGTTGAATGGCACGACAATGGGCCTCAGAATCTAGTCASGGTATCTTTTAACTTTCAAATTGCTATCAATAAAATGCAATTGTGTTTGTTGTCCATAGCTTATGCCTGCCTATAACATAACCCCACCATGGGGCACTCTGTTCACAATGTTGAGATCAGCAAACCGCTCGCCCACATGACACCATACACACTGTCCGCCATCTGCCCGGTACAGTCAGTTACGACCCCAAACTGCAGTCAGGTCAAAACCCTGGTGAGGACAACGAGCACGCCAATGAGCTTTCTGACAGTTTGTGCAGAAATTCTTTGGTTGTGCAAACCTACAGTTACATCAGCTGTCCGGGTGGCTGGTCAGACGATCCTGACGTTAAAGAAGCCGGATGTGGAGGTCCTGGGCTTGCGTGGTTACACGTGATCTGCGGTTGTCGGGCCAGTTGGATGTACTGCCAAATTCTCTAAAACGATGTTATTAACATTCAATTCTCTGGTAACAGTTCTGGTGGACATCCCTGCAGTCAGCATGCCAATTACACACTCCCTCAAAACTTGGACATCTGTGGCATTGTGTTGTGTGACAAAACTGCACATTTTAGAGTGACCTTTTATTGCCCCAGCACAAGGTGCACATGTGTAATGATCATGCTGTTTATCAGCTTCTTGATATGCCACACCTGTCAGGTGGATGGATTATCTTGGCAAAGGAAAAATAAGCTTTTTGTGCACACAGAACATTTCTGGGATCTTTTATTTCAACTCATGAAACATGGGACCAACACTTTATATGTTGTGTTTATATTTTTGTTCAGTGTATATGTATGAATTAAATKWATTATATAAATTGGCTCTAAGAGCGAGAGGAAAAAGGGGMGATGAAGAGAAGTCTGAAAGCCTTGGATGATGGTGACCCACCTGAATGCCAAAGCCGGGCCCAGGTACGAAGTTCTTGACGCCCAGCTGGACCGAGAGGTTCCTTGGTGGGCTCCAGCGGAGTCCGTCGTCCATGCTCTCCACCAGCATTATACTGGCGGGGTCACACTGGTACTGGTGGAAGCACAGAGAGTAGATCAGTAGCACAGAGCCAGTCTCCTCATCCACCACCACTGAACCAAGGTTCAGTCCGTCAGCCAGGAAGCCATCGTTTACTATGAAGGTGGTGGGAGACCACGTGGTACCTAGGGTGGAAGGGAGGTATAGAGGAGGGAGAGAGAGAGACAGAGGGAGGAGGAAAGTATCAGTCATAAGTAGAGTGCTGTAAATTAAATGCACTGGAGTGAAGATTCACTGATAAAAAGCAATGTCAATTCAAATATGTGTACGAGTATCCGTGTGTTTCTCTGTCCTGTCTCTGTCTGAAATGGGAATATTTAACATAAAAGTTCATATTTAATTTAGAGTGAACACAATGTTTAGCATATTTGTGGTTTCTGTAATACATAATTTCCAGTGTTCCATTTGTGACACTCACAAGGTGCAGGTTGATGGTCACTAGACTTGTTATGGATTATTCTCATATCTGTTGATAGTGGTTGACGCCAGACTGGAGGCTGCCGGGYTCCAAAACTAATGCAATCAACTTTTACCCTGTGCAAAATACGCCTATCCGGGCACCCGGGCCAGATCAACCAAATCCCCTCAAAAACAGCTCCTTTTCCCCTTCCCACTCAGACCACCCCCAGACAGTCCTAGCAAAATTCTTGCATGAGAAGTGGCTTTTTGCTTAGAAGCTAGCTTTTTGACCATTTTAAATTCACAGTAAGGTACTTAAATTGTTACCCAGAAATGATTTGATATCCAGATAAAAAACAGATCCACTGGAGCTTTAAAAGAAGATTTCCAGGTTTGATTAAAATGTCCAATGTCCTTTTTATCTCAATATCAAAACAGCTCTTACATTGAAAGGATGTTATCATAATTATTCCAACATCAGTGTGGAAATATATATAAAACAGGAAAATCAAGTGATCTGCAATGGGCCTTTAAGATAGAAGAGCCTGATCAGAGAAGGCCAGTTAGACATTTTCTCTGCTCTGTGCTGGAAGTGTCTTCCTGTTGCAGCTTGTAATAAACAAGATTGATTTATTTTATCTGCTACTGCTCTCCTTTTTGTTCACCTGGAATTTCCTATTAGAATTATTCCTCACAAAACCAGACAAAAAAAAAAAAACATGATTTGGGGGATTTTCACAAAATGTAATTCATAGAATATTCATTTTGAGGAAGGATTGTTGACATATATCTAATAGCATAATCGACCAATAATGACTCAAATTTGGCATATTTATGTCATATTGACCTTACCCAGGCCTCCTTTAACACACTCCATAGTGTTTATTGTGTAGGTGCTACAAAGCATACAGTGGTGTCATATAAAGCTTTACCGCTTGCTCTGTAATATGAGTGGTATTTTGATTTTAAAAGTTTTTGAAACATTAATTTATGAATATTGAAAAATATAAACATGAATATTGAAAAAATTAATTTAGATTTTGCAAAATGTTTAATATATTGTTTAACATAATATATTCTACAGACATATCAAAGTTCCAGAGTGGGATCTCTGATACTTTTAGTAAGCAGTAACAGAGTAAGGGCAGCAGTTAATTTTGAACCACAACCAAACCCCTACCCGTTTTACAACGTGAGCAACTATTGGGCAGAACAGGCCGGGTTGGCATAGATTGTTGACAACATCYATTTCGTCTCCAATGTTTTTTGAAAACATAMATACAATTTGCACAATGAGCACTTGGTGTCTGTCAAATSCATCGTTACAGTCGTTGCTTAGCTAGCTAGTGAATTTGAGCCATATTAGCATTGACATGAAAATCGGTAAAAACACCTCAAAACAAGACATGGTATCAAGAACAAGATAAAACTAGCTKAAACGAGCCAATTACAATTCCCCACATCGCAGGTTCTCATCATTGTTATGTCAGTCAATCAATTAGCCCATGTCAGTAATTATTTTTTTGATTGGTAAGTTAGTCTAGCGGCCAGCTATCTAAACTTGTAGTAACCATGGTTGAATTACCAAATGGGGGGGCCCCAGATCATTAGATAGCATATTAAAAACTGCAAACATTTGTCCCCTCCCCGTGACAAATTGTGTACAGTTGCAGGAAATGATCTGTCAAACGGCACATTTTTCTCTCCGCCCCATAACAAAATGAGTAGAATTGCATGAAATGAGTTATAATTTTGCTAAATTCTCACCACCTCATGGCAAAATCTGTAGAATTGCAGCAAACTTGCTTTAAAACTGCAACATTCTCTTCACACCCCATTGCAAAATGTGTAGAATTGCAGGATTTGTTTTGCTGTCAAAAGGCTTGCTGACTGCATGTGTGCGAATGGATGTGGGTACGCAGACATGCGAGCCACTGTGGCCCCTCACGATGAGTTAAATTTTTTTGGGGGGGCTGCCAACCCCATCAAAGTTGCCCATCCCTGCATTGCACTCTCTTTTGCTCTGCCTGCCTGCCTACCTCTGTCTGTGGACCGTCGCATGGCAAGGAACTTGGCCCCCACGTCACTGGCGGACTTCTTCCGGGCCTCAGCGAAGGCCAGCAGACTGCCCTTGGGGGTGAAGGAGAGCAGTGGGATCCGGTAAGTGCTCACCTCCCCTGCCCCGCCCCTCACCCACAGCAACTGCTCATCATAGACCAGGGGGTCAATCTGGGAGAGAGAAAGAGAGACTTCATTTGGCTCACTGCTTGGCAGATGTAGCCACTTGCCATGTTAGGCCAGGTGAAACTGAGTGGGCAGAAAGCGAACCGCCAAGTTCCCTCTTGGAAGAAGCTTGGATTTTAGCCAACAAGAACTGCTGAGAGAGACCATTATAAACAGACAGCATGTGACAGTGACAGAACAAGATCAACAGGATGTGTCCATAAAATCATTCTCTGTGCCATCCAAGTAATGTTGTGCCTTCAGAACAAGTGTTACTCTTGTTCACATACTATATGCCACCAATTCAGCAAGTTAACTTATCTGCTATTAAAACACAGGATGGATWACTAAATGTAGAGGTGCAAGAGGTTGTTGGATTGTTTTGGTCGCTTAGCTTTGCAACGGCCTGTTAATCCTAACTTACATCGCAAGTCTATTGCAGTGTTGGTTACAGAGATAACAGCTCTTGCGCCACAACTTTATCAMACCCAAAATCATTATACTGCTATGCTTTCTTGCAGTAAACGAYCTACAAAATAGATTGGCTACATCTTGCAAAGCTGTGTAGAATCAAGCTAAAAATGTTGATAAACACTCAGGAATACAAGGAATAGGAATACAATACAACCCATGACTGACAAACCGGTCAAAATATCTGACAAGTTTCCTACCTGGCCAAAAGAGGTGCATAGACTTGGCGATAGCACAACTGAGAAAAGTACTGCGACTCGGCTTCGTAACCCCATCAAACCAGCCCTTGTGACCATGCTGTTCAGTATTCTCTCAGTCGTAATTTGACTAAGAAAGTTATGATACTATGGCATCAGAGCCAAACTTTGCAAAACTGTAGCACAATCACTTCCTCCTCACCGAAACCCWAAACACCGCGGTCATATGACTGAAGTGGGCGGTCACATGACTAACTTCTTCTTCTACTTCTTCGTCTTCTGTGGGTTTTATGGCGGACTACAACCCAAAAAACTGTATTGCCGCCACCAACTGGACTTTTTATTTAATTTTTATTTAAGTAGGCAAGTCAGTTAAGAACGAATTCTTATTTACAATGACAGCCTACCCTCCGGCCAAACCCTCCCCTAACCCAGACAATTGTGCGCCGCCTTATGGGACTCCTGATCACAGCCGGTTGTGAAACAGCCTGGGAACAAACCAGGGTCTGTAGTGACACTTCTAGAACTGCAAAGTGCCTTAGACCACTATGCCACTATGGAGGACTGTTTTTAATCCCAAAAAATACAAATAAATCCATACGTAATAGTGAAACTAACTTAATCCACCCCAATTATAGTTATTATATTATATTATTAAGTATTATTATTAATAGTACATTGCCAAAACAAACAAAACGTCCCACTTCTTCCTTCTTTTAATTCTCCATATCTCTCGTCTCAGGCTCTAGAACCTGAGAGAATGGTACGGCTTGTGCCAATATTCCACGTAACTCCTTCAGTGAGAAATCTTTCAGCGCCAGGAACCGCTCCACTATGATTTCTATCTTCCTGGACCTTCTCTCAACCTTGGCAGTGCAATTCATTACCATAGCTATAAAGGCCACAAAGTCCACCTTCTTAACCTTTAAAATGTCAGGACCCTGCTKGTGAAAGGCAACCYSTGCAGCCTGCAGTGTAGGCCTATCCACCACCATGGACTCTTCTGGTGCACCATTCAAACCTTCAACCCTTTTCACAGCTGCTGCATATGGAATGCTCTGTACAACCCTGACTTTGGCCACCTCATTATCTATCAMCCTTGTGGGGCATTCAAAATACGTGACTTCATGATTCCCTCCACAATTGCAAAATGTCACATTTTCCTCACTTTTAAAACACATAATATGATCTTTTCCACAACTTGGACATATCTGCTTCTCTCTTCTGCAAACACTTGATACATGACCAAAAGCTTTACAATGATCACACTGCAACATTCTTGGGATAAATGCTCTGTTAAAATACCCTAACTGCACCTGAGTAGGGAGAGACTCCATATTAAAAAACAAAAGAACAGTGAGACTCTTCACTTTTTCACCATTCACCACACGATTCATCCGACGCGCTTCAATCACTCCAGGAATATTTTTAATCACTTCAAAATCGACTTCCCACGAGACGCCTCAAATAAGCCCCTTGAGGGGTGCACTGTTCCGAAGAAACACACACTACACTTCAAACTTATCAAATTGGTCAAGACACAATGCACCCCACAATGCACCCCACAATGCAATTCTGATCCACAGAAGCACAAAAAATCTAAACAAGCACATGACTAACTCGTCCTATACTGCAAATAAATAAACAAAACTGCGAAGGGGGAAGCATTGAAGCGGATGGGTATTTGCTATACCGGATAGCACTGACCGAATCAGATGGCATGTTCTTGCCCTAAAAAGTCTGCATTAACACAAATCTGAATTCAAAAGTTCAAGACTTAACTTTTTCTACCTTGAATCAATCAAATGTATTTAATAAAGACATTTTTACATTTACATTTACATTTAAGTCATTTAGCAGACGCTCTTATCCAGAGCGACTTACAATCTGCAGTTGTCACAAAGTGCTTATACAGAAACCAAGCCTAAAACCCCAAAGAGCAAGCAATGCAGATGTATAAGCATGGTGGTGGCTAGGAAAAACTCCCTAGAAAGGCAGGAACCTAGGAAGAGAGAGGAACCAGGCTCTGACGGGTGGCCAGTCTTCTTCTGACTGTGGTGGAGTTTATAAGAGTACATGGATTAAGGCAGATCGTTTTTCAAGATATTCAAATGTTCATAGATGTCAGCAGGTTCAAATAATAATCACTGTGGTTATAGAGGGTGCGATAGGTCAGCACCTCAGGAGTAAATGGTCAGTTGGCTTTTCATGGCAGAGCATTCAGAGGTCAAGACAGCAGGTGAGGTCGAGAGGGATGAACTAAGGCATTTATGCTTACATTGATTTTGACCTCACATGATACAGTTAAAGTCGGAAGTTTACATATACTTAGGTTAAACAATTTTTCAACCATCCACAAATTTCTTGTTAACAAACAATAGTTTTGGCACTCCAGTTAGGACATCTACTTTGTGCATGACACAAGTAATGTTTCCAACAATTGGTTACAGACAGATTATTTCACGTTATCACATATACACTAAGTTTACTGGGCCTTTAAACAACTTGGAAAATCCGAATGATGTCATGGCTTTAGAAGCTTTGATAGGCTAATTGACATAATTTGAGTCAATTGAAGGTGTACCTGTGGATGTATTCAAGGTCTACTTCAAACTCAGTGCCTCTTTGCTTGACATCATGGAAAATCTAAAGAAAATATCCAAGACCTCAGAAAAAAATTGTGGCCCTCACAAGTCTGGTTCATCTTGGAGAAATTTCTCAACGCCTGAAGGTACCATGCTCATCTGTACAAACAATAGTACGCAAGTATAAACACCATGGAACCACGAAGCGTCATACCACTCAGGAAGGAGACGCGTTCTGTCTCCTAGAGATGAACGTATTTTGGTGCGAAAGTGCAAATCAATCCCAGAACAACCGCAAGGACCTTGTGAAGATGCTGGGGAAAACAGGTACAAAAGCATCTATATCCAGAGTCATAATAACGAGGAAGTCACTCGTAATGCGGAGGGCAGGAGCGAGCGTAGACCGAAGGGGGGCCCGGGTCGCTAGTACAGAAGGAAGGGACGCTCGGTAGGGCTCCCAAACGAGCCCAGAGAGCCAGACTAACGGTTTTTGCAATCTGCACAATAACAGTGAGGTTTCCGTGTGTGTATGAGAGAAGCTGGCGGGGTGAGAGTACGGATGATTATGGAAATCCATAAACTGATTTTAGGAGAGGGACCTGATGAGACCTATGCTCTCAGGAGAGGGTGCAAGCGCAGCCACGACAGAGCTGTTGTTGTTGTCGTAGATATGTATGTGCACCACGGCGGACGTGACCTCAGTCCAATTGGTTGGGTATGTAGGTAGAGGGCGAGATAATACGTGAACTTCGCTTATGAGCGGCTCGAGTAGATTAGAGTATGATGGGGCGGCGAGGTGGTCTGTGGTGGGCATAGTGAAGTCGAAAAGTAAAGGGGTGAACCTTCTTTAAAGAGTAGGGGGTCTGCCTAGGATGCGCTCGGTTTGGAATCAAGGGATGTAGGTGAGAAAACGGGTCGTTGGAGTTGATGGGAACAGTAGGGATTAAGGTGGGTCGTCCATGGGCGGTGTAGGCTCGTTGCTCTCGTGAATATATATGGGAAGCGCTGAGACAGGATACATTCGGGGATATCTCAGATGCGAGTTGGGGTTTGGTATACATGCGCATGCAGTATGTCGGCATGAGGCGAAAGACTACGGGAGTTGCGCGCTGATGGAGGATACTCCTGACCTCGGGAGGAATAGTAGGTACAATGTGGCAGATCAGTCATGGCGAGGAAAAATGAGTGTGGGATAATTATTGAAGCAACAGTCTGCAACGACAACTGGTCAGAGAAGATCACGCAGTGTAAGCTAGTGTAAGAGGAAGCGGGCGATTCGTGAGCGCAGTGGAGAGATATGTGCATGGCAGTGCCGACTCTTGGGTGCGCAAAAGCGGCTCGCGTATGATGGCGACGTTCTTGCAAGGACATGGACGGGTGGTTGCGTAGGAGTTCTCACATGTCGAGGTTGGGTTGGTGGAGAATATTGTGAGGCTGTGAGTTTACACAAGTAGTACGCTCTCCTAAGGTGACCGAAACCTTATTATACGAGAGGTATTTGTAGAGGTGGGATCACATTATGCTCCACAACGAAGCCGCGCCGGCGTGATGGCGCAGGTGCAATCAGGTCAGTAGATATGTGTGGCGCTGATGGGTGCGAGGGAAATTAATTCCTTGGGAGAGGCTACGAGTAAGACGGATAGCGGTTGCGAGTAGACAAGAGTACGAGGGTCGATGGCTTAACACCTGAACTTCAGTTCACCATCTCTGTCAGGAGGAATGGGCAAAATTCACCAACTTATTGTGGGAGCTTGTGGAAGGATACCCACAACGTTTGACCAAGTTAAACAATTTAAATGTAATGCTACCAAATACTAATTGAGTGTATGTAAAACTTCTGACCACTGGGAATGTGATGAAGGAAATAAAAGCTGAAATAAATCAAGTTCTCTACTATTATTCTGACATTTCACATTCTTAAAATAAAGTGGTGATCCTAACTGACCTAAGACAGGGAATTTGTACTAGGATTAATGTCAGGAATTGTGAAAAACTGAGTTTAAATGTATTTGCTAAGGTGTATGTAAAATTCCGACTTCAACTGTATTGAGCAATAAAATTCAATTTTATAAATATTCCCTGCTGAAAACCAGCATAGACGACAATAGAATGGTCATGATGGTCACCAGAATATGCTGTTGACTAGTGCTGGTATAGCTGGACAACATTTCAGTAAGCGGATGCAATAAATCCTAACAGATTGGATTAGTTTTATAAAATGTATACATCTCCGTTCAAAAGTTTGGGGTCAAATATCCTTTGTTTTTTTTTTTATAAATAACAAAAATTGATCAGAAATACAGTGCAGCACATTGTAAATGACTATTGTAGCTGGAAACTTTATTGGAATATCTACGTAGGCGTACAGAGGTCCATTATCAGCAACCATCACTCCCGTGTCCAATGGCACGTTGTGTTGCTAATCCAAGTTGATCATTTTAAAGGCTAATTGTTCATTAGAAAAACCCTTTTGCAATTATGTTATTTCCAGCTACAATAGTCATTTGCAACATTAACAATGTCTACACTGTATTCCGATAAATTTTGATGTGTTTAATTAATGTTTTTTTTTAAAGTGTTTTTTCTTTCAAAAACAGGACTTTTCAGATGTACCCCAATATTGAACGGTAGGTGCATGTTGATTTATCTTTGTGTGCATAAGATTAATTAAATCATCAATGTACATGAAACAAACACAATAAACAAAATAATTTAATCAAATAATTCCAAAAGGTCCTTGTTATCCGGGATCTGAGTAAGTCCTAGGCCCACCATTGAAGTTAAAATAAAAATGGTTGTAAGGGTTAGGGTTAGGGTTAGAGGGGTATGTGGTTTGATTAAGGTTAGGGTAAGGGGTAAGGGTCGAGGTAAGGGTTGTGGTTAAGGTTAGGGTAAGGGTTGAAGGTAGAGGGTTGGTTTAGGGCAAGGATCCCGGATAGCAATAACATTCTAAAATTGCACTGCAATAGAGCTTGCTGGGAAATATGATAGGCTGGTTTTGGTAGACAGCTTGACCAGTTCTAGACCATGACTGGACCAGCATAGACCAGCATGGACCAGCATAGGTCCAAATCCAGCGTACCGCATAAACTGGTCCACAGCATACCAGCATCACAGCATGGACAGCTAGTCGGCAATTCTAACCAGCTAGACCATGCTGGTCAGCCAGAATAACCAGCTGAATACCATGCTGGTCGAACAGGTAGACGCAAGCTGCCCAGACTTGGCCAATTTGTCCAAGTTTTTGTTTTGCTTAAACCTTTGGAATTTAACAGTTTTATTTGGGGGGAGTATACATTTGATTTTGACACTGACATGCTGACCACTTTGTGAAGAATGCTAAAATAGTTTTTCTCTGTTGTGAAACAAAGGAAGGATTTGGTAGTTGTCGGTGCCATATTCTTTGCGAATTTTTTAAGATAAGGTAGTATATGTATATGGTGACCGCGCTCGTGTGTGGATCGGTGTCAAGTTTCTGATATTTTTTTATAGACGGCGCCACCTGATGCTGTACTGTCTTCGCAACTTGTGTCCCTGACCTCGCGTGTTGGAGACTCCTTGGTCTTCAGAGTGGGTGCGAGGGGTTTGCTTGGTGTGCCCTGGCTGTAGGGGTGTTGCAGAGCTCTGGGGCTTTCAGAAACAGGTGTATATCATTTAGAACTGGGAGGGAGTATCCGATGTGACAGATCATGTGTGGAGCACTTAGATTTGGAGCACAGGTGGAGCTTTATTTATGACAGAAGTGTGGGGATGGGTGAGGTATACTCGAGAAGTAAATGGTGGGTTGCAAGCCAGATCTTATTTTAAGCGGGCTTCCTAGCGCTAGGGGAGTGAATACATATGCACGCACCATTTTTAATATGGGGAGTCGTTATTTTTTTTTGAAATTCTTTTAACTTTTTTGAAACCAGCTAAATTTTTTTCATTCCACTTCACCAATTTGGACTATTTTGTGTATGTCCATTACATGAAATCCAAATAAAAATATATTTAAATTAAAGGTTGTAATGCAACAAAATAGGAAAAATGCCAAGGGGGATGCCAAGGGGGATGAATACTTTTGCAAGGTATTCATCATATGCTGATCTAGGCCAGAGCCATATATATAGAGAGTTGGGCCAATGTGGCTTCTGTCAGAACGTTCCGAGAGTGCCACTTTCTCCTCCATAGCCTTTGCTAAGGGATAACTGATGCTTCCGTGCTGTGCTCTAAGTTGACGTTTATTTCCGATAGTTTTCAAAACCTATGAAGATGTCCCGTGAAAGCAGAAATGACATTTGTTGACACCACAACACAGTACAGACTTGGAAACACATTATCCCGAATGCTAATACATAAAAATGGCTGTTCAATTCGCTGCTCTGTTTTGCTTGTTTACAGTGGGTCATTTCATAGTGAATTGTCAGAGGCGCTCTCAAATTGTTACATCATCAACATTTCAAGGATAAAGACATTAACATGGAGGCCGTTCTATAACCTGGCCGAACTCTCTATGCATATGGCTCTGGTCTATGCAGTTTTTTTCAGGAGGGTTGTCCTTGGTTATATTTGTATATATAGGCCTATTGCACATGATGGTAATGAGGATGATGATGATGATGATTGTAATAGGAATTTCCAATTGAACAAAAGAGAAGAGAAATCACACATAAAGTCAATCSTAAATCAATACAGTTTAATACAAGTTGCAACAGGGAGACCACAACMAGCATAGARGCAGAGAAAATGTCTATCTGKCCTCKTGGAGACACGCCCGTTATATTCTAATCAGACAGCACTAAATGTTCTGTAAACACCAGCCCGAGAGGCTTGTAGGAACTCAAACAAAAAGCAGTAACTTCATCAGCTGCTACACAGTGTATCACAGACTACAATAATAATCCGTCTGTCCTCGGTCCTTGTACCTCCAGTCTGGCATCAATCCCTTTCAAGAGATATGAGTTTAATCCATAACATACAGCATCTAGTCTAGTGACCATTACAAACAGAACACTGGAAATCATGTGAATTACATAAAGATAATATTCTTTCAGGTCAACTGGTTAGTCTCACAAAATTATACAGATTTCCATGGTACCAAGTTACAATCAATAACATACATCACTCTGCCTGTTCTCATTTGTCAGTGTGTACGTGCGTATCTGTCCCAAAGACCGTATGTGATCCGCCCAAGTGTACGTGTGTGTGCGTGCCTGTGTAAGTGTGTGTGTGTCTGTGTATGTGTGTGTGTGTGTGCGCATGCGTGCGTGCATGCACCTGTGCACATTCGTCCCAGAGACCGTATATGATCCGTCCATGCAGACTTGTGTGTGCGTGCATGCCTGTGTGTGACCTCTCACTGTGCCCCTCTGGGCTCTGGGGCATATGCTAATGTGTGACAGTCCCAGCCCCCAGCAGCAGACCACCAGACCAGAGTCATGACAGCCTGGAGAACAGCTGCTGTTCTCCCAGGAATCCAGATCCACACCGGCTAGGAGAACAACAACAATCT
>NC_036869.1:22663544-22671505 GCF_002910315.2 Salvelinus sp. IW2-2015 | reverse complement strand
AGAGGCATTGCAGTGTAGTTGGAAGGGAAGAGGATCACACTGTAACACTGTAACTGTATTAGATACAGGGAGTCTGGTTCCAGAGGCATTGCAGTGTAGTTGGAAGGGAAGAGGATCACACTGTAACACTGTAACTGTATTACATTGAATGCGGGTGGGTAGSAAGCTCTTGATCATGTAATAGACTCTACATGAAATAGTCTCTGGTGAGTTCTCCTATTAGTCATGTGTCTTCCTTTATGTTCAGAACCTCACTGTCACTGCTAAACTTTATCTTTAAAAACCATACCTAGAGTTCAGAAGGAACTAGATCAAGAGAAAACACAAGGGGAGTACTCAGCCAAGCGGAAGCGATGGTTCTTGCTTAAAATATTTTGTTATTCTGTCATTAAACCTGCATACACAGATACACAAACACACACACGCAGATCACATGGTTATACACAGCTACATACACTCATTTGCATAACATTGTAGACATGCACTTTTCTTCACAACACGTGCACAGAAACGTATAGAGACAAACTTTTTCAAAGTTGGCAAGATGTCACAACTCACTTACAGCAGGGAGGAAGTGAGAGTAAGAGAGTGTGTGCCTGAGAGTGAAAGAGAGAGAGCGAGAGAGAGAGAGAGAGAGAGAGAAGGGGGAGAGAATTAGAATGAGAGAGAAGGGGGAGAAAGATAGAACGAGGGAGAGGGAGAGGGAGAGGGGGAGAGAGAACTACAGTAGGGATAAGGAGACAACTTGAAATCAACCTTGCCGACAGCATTTGTGCAAAAAATGTGTCTCCCTCTCTAACAAGCAAACGAGAGAGACAAAGGGAGAGAGGGAGAGAGGGAGGATGGGAGAGGGAGAGAAAGAACAAAAATATAGCTGCTCTCTCAGTCTCTTCTCTATTTTCAGTATTTCTCTTTCACAGATTTTGTAGCTGCGTTGAAGACAGTGYCTATTGAGGTGCAGTATGTCTATCTTATAACCGTGGTACAGTTTAACCACTTTCAACAGAAACCTGTGAAGAGTGTAGCCTGAGAAAAGAGAAAAGTTCACATTTGAAAGACAAGTGTAGTTGCCTTTCGCTACACCTAAGTTCAGTATACTTGGATCGTAAAGGAAAGTACMATGACAGTAAAACAGTCTACTCAGTCTACGACTTAACTTATTGTTTAAACTTGTGTTGAAAGTGCTGAATCTGAAATCCTTGRCAGTACAGTTGAATTATTCTGTTGGTTTCTCCAAGATGCTGAAATAACATAGCAGAGCAATGTAATCCGTTCTGAAAGGAGTAGTGATCTGATTTCTGGTTGCTTTCGAAACATAGGACACATAGGACACTGACTTCTCCAAAGTTAAACTCTGGCGTTTGATGCCATTGCTAGATAAAGTTATAGTCTCAGAGGGGGGCTCTCTCGAAGGGAGCTTCAGCTTCAGCCCTTTGACATTTTTTCTCCAGTAGAGTCACGGTACAATTCATCTCTTGTGAACAGATTCTGCGCACGCCGACCACATTACACAAGATTTTAGTTCTGGTATACCTGAGATTACAATTGAAGCTATGCCTCAGGAAAACATGATCTACTGAGGGAATATTTGGTCAAATGTCAATGTCTTTGTTTGTTTTGCATGTCACTGGAATGTGCTGCTTGTGCTTCTTGCAAGCTGTAGTGTTAGTACTCACTTCATAATACTGTGTATACATCACACACACACACACTGTATCTGMCAGTCTACGATACATGAGAACTAGGAAGTGGTGTCATAATCATGCCAAAGCATCTCTCTGCTTGAGCAACAAAGCTGTAGCCTGGTCCCAGATTTTTGTGCTGTCTCCTCTAGTCATTGTAGGAGTTGACAAGAGAGCACAAACAGATCTGAGACCAGGCTAATGGAACTGTGTTGCTGCACTGTATATCACACTGGCAGTCATCACACTGGCCATTCACTACACTCTTACTCACTTCGTCTGAATTATGGTTGGGGATTTTGATTAAACTGTATCACTGTTTTTGCTCGTTCAGGGTCTCGTCATCATGGATGAGATGGAGGACAAGACTTCTGTGCCTTCAGACGAGAGTGATGTTGAAGTTGACCTAAGACGATCATCCAAGATCCAGCCAGAAAACAGAAGAACATCTCGATGGAGGAATGGTGCGTAGTAACATAGTTATCAAACTGTATTATGGGTAAAAGTCTTATCATGTGGCATATCCTGTTTGTCAAATCATTGTTTTTGTTTCTCTTCCTTGTTCTTTGTTCTGCCTCTTGGCAAGTTTTTGGGATAAACTAACACTTTTCACAATGTCCTGCTTTTACCCATGGTCTTTTTCCTCTATACCTTTTTGATTCTCTCTCTAAGTTTTGACTCTCTCAATCACTCTCCTTTGTTATCACTGTTACAACCTCTGTCAGAATGTGTTACTGTCAACCTTAACACTCTCCCCTCTCTTCATCTATCTATCTGTCTATCACCCCCCCCTCTCTCTCTCTCTCCTCCAGGTCAGTGTGTGCTGGCAGTACCAACCTCCTCCATGCTGAGCCCCAGGTTTGATCTGTCGCTCTGCAGGGCTCTGCTGGAGAGGGACGGCTTCCAGGTCAGTGCACACACACATACACACACACACACAAAAACTCTTGCTTTCTCTCTCCATCTCTCTCTCTCTGGGCGCCCACTGGCACTCTTTATTCTCATCCGTTGGGCCTCGCTATGTCAAGCAGCCTGTCCACTTGTGTGGGGAGGTTAAACTAGAATAGCTCGCTATCTCACTYCCTCTCTCAGACTGTCTTGTGTCTCATCAAAACATAGGCCTACTGTTATGTCATCAATCTAAAAAGCTTTCATGAAGAAAAACATGACCCGTGCTAATGCCACCATCCTGAATTTATGAGACAGCAAATTGTACCCCACACACTTGATTTGCTAAGCTGAGGAATAGGGCTGGAGAAATGCAAAGCGCTCGTATTCATAGATAAAGCTTTGCATGCAATGACTGRCATTCCATGAGATCAACATGATAGTTAAACATATTTTGAAGCTATAGGTCTTAAATGACAGCAAAACATAAACCATGAGTGAGGCCGGGATTCAATCTGATCGCTCCTTTTCAGCTATGAACCTTTTATTTGATTTATTTGACCAGGTAATTTGACTGAAAACACATTCTCATTTCCAGCAATGACCTGGGGACTAGCTAAAGGGGATGAATGAGCCAATTGAATCCGGGGAATGATTAGGTGGCCATGATGGTTTGAGGGCCAGATTGGAAATTTAGCCAGGACACCGGGGTTAACACCCCTACTCTTACAATAAGTGCCATGGGATTTWTAATAACCACAGAGTGTTAGGACACCCTTTTAGCATTCCCGTCCAGAAGACTGCACCTTACACAGGGCAATGTCCCCAATCACTGCCCTGGGGTATTTTATTCAGACTAGAGGATAGAGTGCTTCCTACTCCACCCCAACACAATTTCCAGTGGCATCTGGTTTCCATCTAGGACCAACCCTGTTTAGCTTCAGAGCCAAGCTAGCAGTGGGAAGCAGGGTGGTATACTGCTGGCACTGGCAAAAGCAATGTTTCCGTATTCACATCCCAGCCTATCCTTACACAGTGGCTTGCGAAAGTATTCACCCCCCTTGGCATTTTTTCCTATTTTGTTGCCTTACAACCTGGAATTAAATAGATGTTTTGGGGGTTTGGTATCATTTGATTTACACAACATGCCTACCACTTTGAAGATGCAAAATATTTTTTTATTGTGAAACAAACAAGAAATAAGACAAAAAAAAGAACTTGAGCGTGCAAAACAATTCACCCTCCCAATGACACCAACAAAACAATAAACAATACAAACAACCGTGAAGCTTAAGGGCTATGTGCCACAAACAAAGTTAACTTCCCACACAGAAAGGAGGGAAAAGAGCTACCTAAGTATGGTTCCCAATCAGAGACAACGATAGACAGCTGACCCTGATTGAGAACCATACCCGGCCAAAACATAGAAATACAAATAATATAACTAAAGAACATAGAATGCCTACCCCAAATCACACCCTGACCAAACCAAATAGAGACATAAAAAGCTCTCTAAGGTCAGGGCGTGACAGTACCCCCCCCCCCCCCCCCCCCCAAAGGTGCAGACTCCGGACGTAAAACCTGAACTTATAGGAGGGTCTGGGTGGGCTTTCTATCCGCGGTGGCGGCTCAGGTGTGGGACGCAGACCCGCTCCACCACTGGCTCACCCACCTCTGCTGGGGGGACCCTCGTCGCCGACCCCGGACTGGGGACCCTCGTTGCGGGCCCCGGACTGGGAACCGTTTGCTGGAGGCTCCGGACCGGAGACCGTCGCTGGAGGCTCCGGACTGGAGACCGTCGCGGGGCTCCGGACGGAGGCCGTCACTGGGGGCTCCGACTGGGGACCGTCGCAGGGGATTCGGACCGGTGACGTCGCTGGAGGCTCCGACCGGTGACCATCGCTGGAATACTTTGTAGAGCCTCCTTTTGCAGTAATTACAGATGCAAGTCTCTTGGAGTATGTCTCTATAAGCTTCGCACATCTAGCCACTGGGATTTTTGCCCATTCTTCAAGGCAAAACTGCTCCAGCTCCTTCAAGTTGGATGGGGTCCACTTGTGTACAGCAATCTTTAAGTCATACCACAGATTCTCAATTGGATTGAGGTCTGGGCTTTGACTAGGTCATTCCAAGACAATTAAATGTTCCCCTTAAACCACTCAAGTGTTGCTTTAGCGTAATGCTTAGGGTCATTGTCCTGCTGGAAGGTGAACCTCCATCCCAGTCTCAAATCTCTGGAAGACTGAAACAGGTTTCCCTCAAGAATTTCCCTGTATTTCGCGCCATCCATCATTCCTTTATTCTGACCAGTTTCCCAGTCCCTGACGATGAAAAACATCCCCACAGCATGATGCTGCCACCACCATGCTTCACTGTGAGGATGGTGTTCTCGGGGTGATGAGAGGTGTTGGGTTTGCGCCAGACATAAGCGTTTTCTTTGATGGCCAAAAAAGCTAAATTTCTCATCTGACCAGAGTACCTTCTTCCATATGTTTGGGGAGTCTCCACATGCCTTTTGGCAAACACCAAACGTGTATGCTTATTTTTTTCTTTAAGCAATGGCTTTTTCTGGCCACTTCCGTAAAACCCGCTCTGTGGAATGTACAGCTTAAAGTGGTCCTATGGACAGATACTACAATCCTTGCTGTGGAGCTTTGCAGCTCCTTCAGGGTTATCTTTGGTCTCTTTGTTGCCTCTCTGATTAATGCCCTCTTTGCCTGGTCCGTGAGTTTTGGTGGGCGGCCCTCTCTTGGCAGGTTTGTTGTGGTGCCATATTCTTTCAATTTTTTATAATGGATTTAATGGTGCTCTGTGGGGATGTTCAAAGTTTCTGATATTTTTTTTATAACCCACCGATCTGTACTTCTCCACAACTTTGTCCCTGACCTGTTTGAAGAGCTCCTTGGTCCAATTTGGACTTTGTGTATGTCCATTACATGAAATCCAAATAAAAAACTATTTAAATTACGGTTGTAATGCAACAAAATAGGAAAATGCCAAGGGGGATGAATACTTTTCAAGGCACTGTATTTTGGGTTATGATGGGGTAAGACCGGTGTACTAAGCTCATGAGGCATTTCTAAGTTATGTTCTTTAAAAATCTGTATATATCATTCATTGGAATGACAACTGAACAGCAGTTAATGTTGAAAATGTTACCTCAAAAGTCTAAGTTGTTGGCTAAAACATCCCATCCAGGGTGTATTTTGTTTGTGTCAAAAAGCCCTGTACCAAAACCTGGAACAGAAATTTTGAGAAGAACACAGCTGCAGAGTTGATATGACCACTGGGTTATGTGGCAATACCCCCTTATCTAGAATGGCTGTAGTGATGCATTTGGAGCGGAGTAGCTATGTTGCCAAACTCTCTGGACACCTCTTCCCGATAGCTAAACAACCAACGCTCAATGATGAATGGAGAAGGGAAGGTGTCCAGCGGGGTGGGACTGGGGCGGAACAAGGCGATTACCTTCCGGGTGGTCGTGCAGCAACAGACCTTTTGGAGCACAGCTTATTCACACAGACCTTAACTTCTTATGGCTGGGGGCAGTATTGAGTAGCTTGGATGAATAAGGTGCCCAGAGTAAACTGCCTGCTACTCAGTCCCAGAAGCTAAGATATGCATAGTATTCGTAGATTTGGATAGAAAACACTCTGACGTTTCTAAAACTGTTTGAATGATGTCTGTGAGTATAACAGAACTAATATGGCAGGCAAAAACCTGAGAAGAAAATCCAACCAGGAAGTGGGAAATCTGAGGTTTGTAGGTTTGCCTACCAATATACAGTGTCTTTGGGGTCATATTGCACTTCCTAGGGCTTCCACTAGATGTCAACAGTCTTTAGAACCTTGTTTGATGSTTCTACTGTGAAGAATGAGGGAAGGAGAGCTCTTTGAGTCAGGTGTCTGGCATGAGCTGATCATGCGCGCTCCCATGACAGCGATCTGCGTTCCATCGCATTTCTGAAGACAAAGGAATTCTCCGGTTGAAACATTATTGAAGATTTATGTTAAAAACATCCTAAATATTGATTCTATACATCGTTTGMCATGTTTCTACGAACTGTAATGGAATTTTTTTACTTTTCGTCTGACCTGCGCGTCATCAATTTGGATTTTGGAACTAAACGCGCGAACAAAAAGGAGGTATTTGGACATAAATTATGGACGTTATCGAACAAAACAAACATTTATTGTGGAACTGGGATTCCTGGGAGTGCATTCTGATGAAGATCATCAAAGGCAAGTGAATATTTATAATACTATTTCTGACTTCTGTTGACTCCACAACATGGCGGATATCTGTATGGCTTGTTTGGGCTCTGAGCGCTGTACTCAGATTATAGCATGGTGTGCTTTTTCCGTAAAGTTTTTTAGAAATCTGACACAGCGGTTGCATTAAGGAGAAGTTTATCTAAAGTTCCATGCATAACACTTGTATTTTCATCAAGATTTATGATGAGTATTTCTGTAAATTGATGTGGCTCTCTGCAAAATCACWGGATGTTTTGGAGGCAAAACATTACTGAACATAACGCTCCAATATTCACTAAGAKTTTTGGATATAAATATGAATTTTATYGAACAAAACATACATGTATTGTGTAACATGAAGTCCTATGAGTGTCATCTGATGAAGATCATCCAAGGTTAGTGATTCATTTGATTTCTATTTCTGCTTTTTGTGACTTCTCTCTGGCTGGAAAAATGGCTGTATTTTTCTGTGACTAGGTACTGACCTAACATAATCGTTTGGTGTGCTTTCGTCGTAAAGCCTTTTTGAAATCGGACACTGTGGCTGGATTTACAACAAGTTTATCTTTAAAATGGTGTAAAATACTTGTATRTTTGAGGAATTTTAATTATGAGATTTMTGTTGTTTGAATTTGGCGCCCTGCACTTTCACTGGCTGTTGTCAAGTCGATCCCGTTAACGGGATCYCAGCCATAATTAATTAGGGAAGTGAGAAATAACGTTCTTAAACTTTTTGATTTCCTTATTTYGTTTCTTCTTTTAGAGTTAGTTTTTTGTTCTACAGATTAAACAGACGCAGTATAGGTTGAGGTTTATTTATATAGGCCTAATATTTACTCTGAGATGGTGAATGTGCCACGTCTGTACATGATCCACCTATGACATGATGCCTACCAGCCACACCTTCCCTCTGTAAATCAGATAAAAGGACAGGACCCACTTCAGCCCAGCATACCTACCTGCCTACCAGCCCAACTAGAACCATGTTTGTGTTCTTCTGTGTTAATTAGCGGAACCCCCCCCACATTCCAATTCAAAAAATAGTTTTTTAGAAATATTTAACTTTCACACATTAACAAGTCCAATACAGCAAATGAAAGATAAAAATCTTGTGAATCCAGCCAACATGTCCGATTTT
>NC_036869.1:22535435-22658163 GCF_002910315.2 Salvelinus sp. IW2-2015 | reverse complement strand
TAATTTGTGTTTACTTTGAGAGTTAGTTTTTGTTCTACAGATTAACAGACGCAGTATAGGTTAGATTATTTATATAGCTAATATTTACTCTGAGATAGTGAATGTGCCACGTCTGTACATGATCCACCTATGACATGATGCCTACCAGCCACACCTTCCCTCTGTAAATCAGATAAAAGGACAGGACCCACTTCAGCCCAGCATACCTACCTGCCTACCAGCCCAACTAGAACCACAGTTTGTGTCTTCTGTGTTACTCTCTCCTCCAGTCTTCTTTGGAGCTGAACCACACACACTGCACCAGGTAAAGACTATCCCGAAAATCCTGCACCATGCGCTGGTAAGACCTTAACGACCTGGGCCTATAATATGTTGCCACACGACTGGACTGGACGACGCTAGATCCTACTGTGTAACTCAGAGACGAAACTGCCTCTGTGCACAGTGAGGCAGAACACCAGTTCATCAAATTCTAATCAAGATGTTCGACCCTGCGGAGTCTACACCTGGATCGGTTGTCGACATCGTTAAGGAGGGAGGTGGAGTGGACATGACGGGTCCAAGTGGACTTTACGACTGGTTTAAATCAGACCCTGAGGTGGAAAGGCTCAAAACTGTGTAAATACAAACTATCAAACGCTGTGGATGATAATGATGCAGCGAGGGTTACGCCTTGTCTGCGCTGAGCGTCCTGCTAGTCATCATCCGTCAAGATGGAGGTGCTGTCCTGGCTGTCCTAGGAGAGAAGAAACCCTTTTTTCCCCAATATTAAATAACACCTTATATTGAAAATAAAAGTTGCTTAATCATGTTTATGGATTGTACATATAACTACAAAAGGTTTGTGTGCTTGCATCAGCTGTCTTTTCATTCTGTCAAGAAGCTCTGTGGCTCACAAAACTTGACAATCACGATAAAAAACACATTGTTACGTGGCAATACCCACTTGTGTGGAATGGCTGTAGTGCTGCTGCCTTTGAGCACAGCTATTCACACAGACACGTGAGTGAAGTGAGTGATTTTTATGTTAGAGATCATACTCACACACGCACACTTCCACATCCACACACGTCACAGAACCCCCCCTGCGTCATTCGGTTCACCAGTTCCGGGGTCTACTGACGGATTCATTATTCAACCCCGGACTGTCTTGTCTGATACACACACCTGGTTCCATCCCCTATCAGTATGTATATACTGCCCTTGTCCTTTGTCGGTTATTTGTTCCATGTCCGTTGGTGGAGTACCTATGCGTTGTGCAGCGGTTATACTGCTGCTATATATTGTGTATTACGGTATCTGTCGTTCAATGAGGTATCCCCTCGCTCTTTTGTTTGGGTACAGGCCAGTGTTTGTATACGTGTTTGTTTTGGGTATATTAAAACCCTTTTGTTGTATCCTGCGCCTGTCTCAGAAATCCTATTATACCAGTGGACCACACACTTTTACAACCTTTTGACCACCCAGATCAAAGCACAAAGCACTTTTCCCCCTCTTATCTTTTTCCCCTTATTTTGTTTATGTGGAATGTGTTTTGGTGAAGTACGAAAGCCATTGCATGGAAAATTACATATAGCATACATTATTGCCATGTGTTCACTGTTTGATTTCTCCACTGTAGATTCCTGTAGCAGACTTTGAGACGCCTCTGGAAATAGCACTGGACGTGCCCTCAGTCAGGAGATACCTGTTCTTTAACTCTTCTCTCTTCCACTTCATCATGGCACCGGTAGGGTCCCTCAAAGTATTGATTCATAACTCAAGGGTCCCTTGTATCTGTTATTTTTTACATCTTTTACATTATTCACACTATAGTGTCCCGTGTCAGTTAATCTCATACGCCATCAGGAGATCTTTTACTAACGTGTCCGGTATCTGTTCAGAGTTAGTGCYTGTTCTTTGCATGTTTAGTTTATACTGTATCATTTTTTATCTCCCCTCCAGATTCTATATGTGGTGATATGGTGTGCTGTGTTCTCCACTCTTCACCTCTATCTCTCAGTCACTGACTACTGGGTCCTCTGCCTGTCTGTCAGTCTGGTCTCCATCTTCCTCACCACAGCCATCATTGTCATCCTCCACTATAGTAACAAGGAGGTGGGTGTTCCATCTGTTTTTCAGTCTGAGAGCGCTTAAGAACCTTAATGGTTTGCKCACTTCTAAACGCCATCCAATCTTTAATCGCAGCGCTATTAGTGAGTTGCGGTAGCAACATAAATGATGCATAGATATTAATAGGAATGCATCTGCTTGTGGAAGCAAATAAATACACTATGTAGCTATGTCACACTCAAGAGGGTTGAAGCAAAACGTTCACAGACACTTTGAAACCAATATGGTTCGTTATTAAACACCCTTGATTTCCATGTCTGAATTATATAGAGATATTGGGCTAGAGCCTGCAACCAGTTTGAAGAGCCTGAAACGTTAGATGTAGATGCACCTGTAATGTTTAATGGTCGTCCTACAGATAAACATCAACATTGACGTGCGACTCATCCAGGTGAATGAGAGGCTGAGCCAACATAAGCTGCTTGTAGGCGTGGCCGACTGGGTGCAGAACTGTACTGGAAGTCTACAGGTAGGCTGCGTTAACCTGCACATATAGGCAGCTCARTCCGAGAGGGCAGACATTTTGTGTCAAACCTTTTCATCACTCTCCCTTTCTTGTAATTGAGGTTACTTCTAAATGCCTGTTGTGGTATGAATCTGTAACCGGATCCCTCGAACGATCAATTATGAAGTTATATGTCGATGTACTGATATGATTGTGTAGTTTCATTGTAATAGGAATTTCCAGGGGGACAAAAGAGCAGCCACAGACAAAGTCAATCAAAAATCTATCTGGTTCATTGTAAGTTGCAACAGGGAGACACCACCCAGCACAGAAGCAGAGAAAATGTCKGACTGGCCTCTGGGACAGGCCCTTTATATCCTAATCAGACCGCACCAAATGTTCTGACACGTACAAAGTCAAAACGAAAAGGCAGCGACTTTGCCAGCTGCTACAGAACCACAGTGGCCACAGAATGCCATCAATACAAAAGTGAATAATCAGTGTCCTCGGTCCTTGTACCTCCAGTCTGGCATCAATCACTATCAACAGATATGAGAATAATCCATAACAAGTCTAGTGACCATCAACCTGCACCTTGAGTGTCACAAATGGAACCCTGGAAATGATGTATTACAGAAACTCTAAATATGCTCAACATTGTGTTGATCCCAACTTCAGTCATTTAAAATGTCCCCGTTACATTATCTGTCTGTCCATCTTACTGTCTTTGTGTATCTTTTTTGTCTCTCTCTGTCATTCTTTATCTGTCTCTCTCTCGCTCTTACCCTCTCAGCTGTTCATTGTGTACTGGGATACGGCCCACTGCTTGAGGGCACTGACTGAAACTCTAGAGGAGATGCTCTTTGTCAGAGACGAGGCCCAGGTAGGTACATCACGATGTCACCATGTTCGGTCTATGACTCTATTGATTTGTGTCTGCGTTCTCTTTGCCAAGGCTTTTCTGTCCATGCTGTTTTGGGAAGGCAATGGGATATAATATGCATAGCGTARAACTTTGATTARTASCCCTGGCGTTTWTTTGCTTAAATCAYTGAWCACAACAAGYGCTTATTAGAGACAAGATTCTATTTGAAGCACACAGCTTTTGCTCATTTGCATAGATAATTGTTTAATTCCAGCATTGTAATCAATTTCTTCATTGCCTGCACTAATGTGTTAGCATTTGCACACTGTCAAGTTTATTTTGTCTTAGTATGCCTCTATCCCCCCTTAAAAAAAATGCTTCCTTGACAGATTTTTCTCCTGACTGTGCATTTTCGGCAGTTATTTCACCACTAGAGGGCGATCTGACAATTTCTAAGGGTCTGGGCCCGGTTGCATAAAACACCTTAAGTTTTCCTTAAAGTTTCCAAAACTTTAAGTCAGTTGCACAAAACATTTTAAGTGAAAAAGTTAAGAGTACCCATGAGGTCCCTTAACTTCTTCATTCAGTATRGATGTCAATGTAAACAGCATTTGTGGAGGTGAATGTTGCTTTCGTCTGCTGTGGTTACAGATGGAAAACATCAACCAGCTAACGTTAGCTACTTAGCTAAACAATGGAAGATGCACAATCCATCTCTACAAAGCTAGCTGGCTAGTTAGCTATAGCTACTCTGTAAGCTAGCTTGACGTACTAGAAAGTAGTATAAACAAGTTAAGAAAAAAGTAACTCCAAGAAACTTGGTTTATTATCTTTTGAAACAATTAGGGTATTCTGTCTTGAAGTTCTATTTTTCTATCTCACAAATGAAAGCGATTCCTTTCATGAGAAGCTTAGTCAGTGAATCAGGCCATCTCCATGGTAATCAGATACTCTTTCTGCCATACGTGCCTTCAAACTACCGTAAAACCCCTATGCCTATACCTAAGGAAATAATTGGTGGGCTCTAAGCAATGCCCTTAAACAATTCCCTTATGTAATGGGAAAGTATTCCTTCATGTAAACCCTTAAGGAAAACGCTTAAGATATTTTATGCAACCGGGCCTTGTACTCCCAAAATTGTTGACTGTTTTTGTGCTTACCAGTTAGCTAGCAGTACTCAGCTGTTAGCAGTCAATGGCTAGCAGTACTCAGCTGTTAGCAGTCAATGGCTAGCAGTACTCAGCTGTTAGCAGTCAATGGCTAGCAGTTTCTTACTGGTGCTAGAAACGGATGATTGACATTGTTTTTCGAGTCATTACTGAATTATTTAATGTAATTAATCGAACATTAAACCTCGTAAACAATTCATGGTAACCTCATAAACATTTACACCCAGCGTTTATTTGAAACAGGCGTTCATTTGCTGAAATGTTTGCCGTCTCCCGGCTATTGAAAGGGACAGTCGGCTATTTGAGACTGCATTTAATTGAAGTTTTACAGTAGATTGATATTGACAAATCTCTATCTACTGTTAAAAGGAATTGTATAAGGCAAATTTAAATTAAACTGGAAATTGACAACAGGAGACTGAGTATTATAGATTGTGATTTAGGCCTATCAGAGGGTTTTAGATGGTGTATATAGCCCTTCAATTGTCAAGTAAGGCAATCTTGTGATGTGTAATGATGACCACCATTCAGTGGTTCTGTGTAGCAGTAGCAGGCAATGCAATCTCATGGGCTATCCTCACTTTTCACTCCCTCCCTAGAAAATACTTAATAAGAGAATGTCCCACCTTGTCCTGGTGACAGAGGTCATGACCTTTGATCCTGTGGCGGGGGGGTCAAGTGTCAATGAAAGTTCTGATGAGGAAAGGCCYCTCTTGATGAACGATGAGGAGACTGGAMACAGTACCTCAACCAGCCAGAGGGAGGACACCAAACTCACCACTAACTACAGTTTGGTACCGGACCAAATACTACCAGCTCAGGTTAGTTAGAGAAACTGCTTTCAATAATACTTGCAATGTTATAATTTGGACTGCTCACTAAATGGTTTTTCTATCGTGCAATATGTTGAACAAATGGTATTCCAGATCAGTGGAGGCTGGTGGAGAGAGAAATCTGGAGGATGAGCTCCAGCCACCACTGTCTAAGATATTGCCTACCTACACACTAGTGTGTTCAATATAGTATTATTAAGGCTCTCTTGTTGTTCATGCTATCCAAACATATCTCTTTTTGCAGGCCAAAGCACTCCAACTTTTACTGACCTATGGTGCGGCGTATGTCAAGCTGTTAGTGTCTGAAAAGCTGACAAACTCCACACACCGCCCCCTACGCTCCAGGAGGAATCACTGCACCACTGCCTCCCTTTGTCTGTGTCAGTATATCAAAACCAAGGTTCTACGATTATAAGACAGGGACACAGAAAAGCTTATTCATTCCGCTTTAAATAATATGTTATTGTAGGACAGTATAATATTTGCCCTGATCATGTAAAAATCACGATTTGAAACCCACTTTTGTGTAAATTATTTTGCATTAAATTGTACAATAAATATATACCTTCTTTATGAGTTGCGTCCTTAAGTAAACAAGTATATTCCTTTATTTTGATAAGGTACATGCTACAATATATTTTGGGAGTGCATTTAGATAAACAGGGAAAATTATGAAGGGATTTTGCGGCKAGATAAAATAAAAAAAAGAGAGCGAGGGGGGGCAGGAGAGGACAGATTCAATGATGCAGAGTTTAAGTATTAAGCTCAGGGGGTCAACGTGAATCATTGTTCTTGGCCGGCTGCACGGCTACACAGGAGGTGCATGTGGCACACAGTTTCATTCATTAATCCATGGTTATYAATCAGCCTTGACACAACTGCTGAGGTGATTGGCTCATAAGTATCCGGTGCTTGGCATGATGACACAAACACACAGGGAGAGACACAGCGCTCGGGAGACAGGGCGGTGTAGGGGAGGCAGGGCGGTGTCGTGGTACAGAGATGCATGTTGCGACAGTCCAAGTTAAACGATCGCACAGACGCTGGGTCACTATTTGGGAGGCTAAATGGCCATCTGTGATCTTGCAGACACAGTCTGGCCTAGTCCCACCACCTCCCTCTCTTCTCTCTGTGTCAGAGGAGGCTGGTGGGAGGAGCTATAGGAGGACGGACTCAGTGTAATGGCTAGAATGGAATGAAGGTAACGGTTTCCATATGTGTGTTTGATACCGTAGAATTTATTCCATCCCAGCCATTGGAATGAGCCCGTCTTCCTATAGCTCCTCCCACCAGCCTCCTCTGCTCTCTGTGTCTATCTGGGGATACATGTGCACTCAACCAGTTAGTGTAATATCTATAAGCAATCAATGGGACGTAGAGTATAGAGATGTGTTTTAATGTTTTATGTTGCGGTTCAGCTCTTGTGTTATCTACATGGGGAAAAAAAGATAGTAAAAATACACATGACAGAGGCCTTAGACGCTCTTGAGACGGTGCAAAAAGACAAACAGAAATGCTGGCGCTGTAATAATGGGACTAGAAAGAAATACCATTGAGGCTGCACTTTGATATGTGATGAAGCCCAAGCTATTGAAAGATAGTTCATGCTCTGACAGGGAGAGAAAGCGAAACTGTACAAGGATGGAGGAATCCGGGCCAACTATAAATAGCACTTAAGAGACGTCGGGAGAGGAAAGGCCACAGAGAGAGAGAGAAGAGACAGAGACAGAGAGAGATATAGAGTACACATCACTGTTGCTCGGTCTTGCTCAACCCCAAAAAATCGTATTTTATTCAAACAATTGAATTCATACACAAATGCATGTGTAACACCCATGAACAGAAATAAACCCCCAGGAGAAGTTGGTGTACACTGTGATTCGCCAGCCACTTTGAACGCGCCAATCCATTACATTTACATGCTCAGAGAAAAGGTATCAACACGGCAAAGAAGCAGTAGCATTTGCCCAGCCTGTCATCGACAATGGCATAGAAATGCCTGAGAAAACAAGTATGTGGGAAGAGCACAGTGTAGATCTAAAAACAGCTAGATATGCTAGGAGTGAGTCTAAAAAGCATACACACGTTCTATACCAACACTTCTCTTGTATAGAGGTGAGTAACAGCACCACTGAGTCACAATACTGTGCTTACTTTGCTCTCTTAGCATATTTCTAGAATGCCATGTTATCAGATTAAGAACATACAGTATTCTCCAAATACAATGTACATTATAAATACAGCAGTGATAATCAAATGCAAAGGTGATTACCACGTAAACAGAATCATAATAGCCATAGTAATAATACTTTCAGAATTAAACTTCAAACACCCTAATACAATATTCAAATCAGTAATTATGGTCCTTCACGAGAAACAACACATTCTCAACACTTCTGACTAACTTMATTTTCTTTAAAAAATAGCATTATCATAGGAATTGAAAACGGAAGATAAAGGACAAGCAGATTAGAGATATGTTGAGAATTACAGTCCCAATTTTGCAATGGACAGCAGAAAGAGAAACAGAGAGAGAGGGGCTGCTTGGGGTAATAGAAACAAGTCGAGGAGAGGAAAATGCCACAATGTATATTAGGCATTGATTTTTTTTCTCTCTCCTCAGAGACATTCGTTTTCAGAGCCACCATCAGTATTTCTGCTGCACTGATTCTGGCTCAGGTCATTTCAGCTCATACTCTTCCACAACAGCCCTCTTGGCTCTCTATAACATGGGGCAACACACCTCGTAACGTGATAGGCTAGATTAGAGACCAAATGTGTTTGACGCAACCCATATTATCAGCTAAGGCAATTAGGGAAAAGGTTAGCTGAGAGAATTTTAATAATGGTTCACAATGGCATGCACAAAAGAGTTTTTGTCTGTATCCTAGAAGTCCTTTGCCTACAACCTTTTTACTCTGAGAAACTATTAACTAAGATAATACTCTTGTAKTGCCAATTATGACCCTATTTAATATTTGCTAAACATTATTTGCAAAAGCAGCAATTTCTCAAATGTACACCTCACTAGCCCTATGTATAATTACATAGCCTTTTTAATATTGCGTCCGTCCAAGCACTTTCCATTAATGTGTTGCTTTTTGTCTTAGTACTGCAATACTTTACTTTATGTCTGTGACATTAGAAAATGGGTCAACCACTTCAATCAGGCAAGTAATTGTTGTTTTAAATGTGTCTATTTCTACAATTCTACCCTTTCCCATTGAAGTGTATAAAAACCTAGTAGAAAGCAATTCTAAGCCTACTGGAAGTGCAAATCATCCCAAACATCATCCAATTTCATCTAGTTTCAAGGTTTGTAGGCTAATATGGGTACAATAAAATATTGATTTCACCTAAAACATAATGGTCGGCAGGTAGCCTAGTGGTTACAGCGTTTGACTAGTAACCGAAAGGTTGAAAGATTGAATCCCCGAGCTGACAAGGCCCCTGAACAAGGCAGTTAACCCACTGTTCCTAGGCTGTCATTGAAAATAAGAATTTGTTCTTAACTRACTTGCCTAGTTAAATAAAGGTTAAAAAAAAAAGTTTTATAAAAAAGGGTGACATTCTAAAAAGCTATGAAAAAATATATTATATAAATAAACAAATGAATAAATTATAATATAGATAAATACATACATARATAAAGTGAACAAGTATTAAACAGTCTTATGCAACAAAATATGAATACATACATAAATAAAGTGAACAAGTATTAAACAGTCTTATGCAACAAACAATTTGTCAACAACCAAGTCCATATCAGCCACACAAAAAAAAGGCGGGACACTGACACAGTACATCCTATGGTGTATCTCTCCATCGACACAACTTTAAATAGAGATGTCATTCATCTCAAAAGAAAAATCTCAATATTTCTTCATCTTTTTCATAGTTTGATCTCATAATTAGTAAACTATATCATGACTTGATTTACTTTCCATTTGATTGTGTGTAAAATAAATGGCAATGTTTGGCAGTCTGTTATACTGTAATTTATTCTATCCTTTAAATAAATATAAAATATACTATCACTAGATGGCTCATGTTTCTGAAAATCCTAATAAATCAAAAACTATACATGACTACAAACACAATTCAATAAAAGTATTTATTTTTGAAGTAATTCAAAACAATCTCTTCATAAAATACTAATTATATTGGGAAGTAATTTCAGTTATGATTTGTGATCTATTTGACAGATTTGTGATACAGTGTGACCCATGGTTTGGTCTACCTAGGTTGGAGGGGACCATAAATTAATCAGTAATTCATAAATAATTCACAGTTAAAGGGCAATTCCACCACTTTTCAACCTCATTTTCATTATCTCCAGCATCATACCAGTGTCTATATACGTGAAAATTCTGCGTTTCTATGATCTGTGGGTTAAAAAAAGAAGAAGAATAGTCCTAAAAAAAATGCTTTTCTGTGACATCACAAGCTAGGATTAAAAGTAAACTGCAATGAGTTTCTAGCCAGATGGAGAATATTTTCTTACTCCTCGCGTCACTGAGGTTTTAACTTTTGATGACGTCAGGCACTGTTTTCACATATGACACTAGTATTGTGCAGGAGATCATGAAAATTAGGTTGAAAAGTGGTGGAATTGCCATTCAATTCCTCTGTGCATGTACTCTGTTTTCCCCCATAAGCGCTATGGAGTACTACTTTATCTGAATATAAATGGTTACAGTGGTAAGTAATACTGGCCCATAATGGGCACCTATTTGTTTTGACATTTGAATATTAGCTGTGATTGTTTCTCAGCCTGTTAGTAGTCAGTAGGTCAGAACTGTATATACAGTACACAGGGTGCATATATACACATATATACCTCCAATATAACATACCAGTATCAGAGTGTGCATTTCAGTGCCCATATTCTTCTATCTCCACCCAAAACTACATATCCCATGATGCCACACTRCGTTATGTATTAGGGTTCCCAGTCGTCGTCATGGTGTTGGGAGGCAATGATGACTACCACGGTGAGGATGGTACACAGAACGATGGAGGCAATGCCCACCGCCAGGCTGATGAAGGAGAAGTTACGCGCCTCGCGKGACGCTATCTCTGCCATCACCATGTCCCCCCTGGCCACCGCCGTACGCACCTGAGGGAGGGAGAGAGAGAGAGAGTTTTTYCCCCCCCTCACAAATATGGTTTTTGGAATGCTTTGGCCATATTTATAGAATGTATTTCATGCTATTAAAGCAACTTCTGAATTTAGTTGAGAGAGAGAATGAGAGAGAGAGAGAGAGAGAGAGAGAGAGAGAGAGAGAGAGAGAGGTGTTGACAACATCACATGCCCACACAAAAAGCCACAAAACACAATTTATCAGGCCTTAAATTAATCAAACATACTAATGGTTAAACCTCTAAGCTTGCAGGCCTATCTACGCCTTGTTGTCAGCTTAGCTCAACAAAAAACCCATCGGAAGAAAGCCCAAAGTGAAAATCTATTTTAACCTGTGTAAACAATGCTGCAATTACATAATGTAGGCTGTTGTAGAGTGTTGCGCATAATGATCAGGCTAACTATCAAAGCCAGCATATAAACAACGAACATAATACTTTAATACACATAGAGATACAACAAAATACTCAGAAAAATCATTCCACTAAAACTGACTGGCTAGCTAACAAACATACTGTGTAGACATATCTACAAATGTTCAAGTTTCATACAACATTTGACCATATTCGATCAGTTTCTAGAAGGAAAGTTTGCCCTGACCCTGATGGTCGTCTTGTTATCCCGTTCCTGGGATGCCAATGTCCATTCTAGTGTTCTCTATGATTATGTGCTTGCCTAATACCAACCTGTACTGCCTTGATGATGGCTATGATTCCTGTTGGCCAGAAGCAGCAAACGGTGGTGAGCACAGCGATTGGCAGGTAGTCGTGAGGCGGGCGCCGTGGCTCCATCAGGGCGATGCCATGGGGCATCTGCATGCCCATCTGGCCCTGGGGCATCCCCTGGTAGGGCTGCCCCTGAGGAGAGAGAGGGAGAGAAGGGGGGGAGAGAGAGAGAGAGAAAGAAAGGGGGGGGGAAAGAGTGAGCAAGAGATAGGGGGGGAAGAGAGAGAGAGGGAGAGGGAGAGGGAGGACACACAAAGGTATCATATGACAGTGGCTCCCGGCCTTAATCTAAGAACCAGTGGACATTGGCTATGTGGGTGACTCATTCTCCATTCCATTAAGAAAGGAAATGTC
Source organism: Salvelinus sp. IW2-2015 (assembly GCF_002910315.2). Lineage (NCBI taxonomy): Eukaryota > Metazoa > Chordata > Actinopteri > Salmoniformes > Salmonidae > Salvelinus > Salvelinus sp. IW2-2015. The sequence continues at coordinate 22,646,517 of NC_036869.1, read as the reverse complement.
TGCACTACATAATCTATCATGGTGAGGAAGTAGAGGACTGGGAAGCCATATTATACCTTGTGCGGGCCTTTCCGTTCTTGTATATTGTTGCCCACCCAGCACCGGTTTTCTACAGATTTGGATGAGCATATCATCCTCGTACGCTTTGTTGTCTTTTCGACAAACACAAAATCCTTTGCATTTCTTWACATTTACATTTATTGAGTTCGAACGATGACTGCTATTGTAGTTGAAGTCATTGACTCACCGACGCCACGGGGTAGACAGGAACGTAGGCTGTGCAGGGCTGCAACTGGAGAGGGTATCCTGGTTGAAAGTACCCCACGGGGGCATGTGGGACCCCCCCTCCTGGTCCCTGGGTCTGGACTGTGTAGCCCTGTGGGGCCCCTGGGTGTCCGTAGGAGCCATTGTGGAACTGGGTCTCCTGGTAGCCATCGGAGCCAGGGGGCGGGGGTGGAGGGGGGTAGTTGGGCTGGGGGCCACAGCCGGCCTGAGGGGCCATGTTGGGGTGCTGCATGTTGGAGTGTTGCATGTTGGAGTGTTGCATGTTGGAGTGTTGTTGGCCCATGTTAAGTTCCTGGGAGGGGAGGTAAGGAGGGGGCTGCATTTGCTGCATGGGTTGAGACATGGCCTGGCGATTGGTGTCCTCCAGACCTGAGAGAGGAAGAGATAAGAAAATGTTAACAAGCAAGAAAAAAATGAAAGAAGAGAGAGAGAGAGAGAGAGAGAGAGAGAGAGAGAGAAGAGAGAGAGAGAAGAGAGAGAGAGAGAGGAGAGAGAGAGAGAGAGAGAGAAGAGAAGAGAGAGAGAGAGAGAGAGAGAAGAGAAGAGAGAAGAGTAGGCAGAAACGTTATCTAACGAGCACTAGGGTGCAAGGGTTGTAAACTTTCCGGTAAATTTACGGAATTTTTCCGGAAATTTTCCATGGGAAGTTAAGCCCTGGAATTTGGGGAATTTGGCWTAAATTCATCAAAAAAGTTAGCTTATAACAATGAACCTTTATTTGTGAGATACACATAAGGCAATTCTAGGTCTTGTGGCATATTTTGGTTAAACTATCCCCAATTAAATGGAATTGCAACCCTCTGCATGCACAGTGCATTCTTCCATCACATGTACAGCTGATTCTCAAGATCTTGCACACTAATGAGATGCTATTAAACCCACACTACTACACTGTCTAAGCCAAGGACTACATGTGATCTGGTAAGTTTTGATTATAATACTGTGTGGGGTGAATATATTTTATTTGACATACATGATTTTTTGCTAACTAGTAAATAGTAGCCTACAGCAAAGTGTGTTTAAATCATTTCTAACTTSCTAACAATTTCTGCTAGTTAGTTTTTGCTACCATGTGGGTTTTAGCTTGCTTGAGCCCGCTAACTGAGGAATGTTAATTCACCTGTTTCCATACATTTAAAACATGTATCTTACAAAGGAGTTGTTTAATCTAACTGCTTAACTACTTATCTGTACATGGAATTGTATTTGTTGTTTTTTTACAAAAAAATGTCTAATCTTTACAGGAAAATGCCACGGGCACTATCTGATTTGTGGAGACATTTCACTGCAGCTAATGTAGAAGGAAAAGCTGTGTACATTTGCAAATACTGTGCCAAATCATATGTGAAGAATGCAACAAATATGCAGAATCATCTGGCCAAGCACTCACAACAAGCAATTTCTGACAAAGTCCCTCTACTTCTATTCGAGGTGAAAATGATGAATCAGACACCTTATCGATAGCAACAGCTCATGGTCCTCCTGGAATCAGAAGTTTTTTTTGACTCAATGGAGGAACGTAGTCAGAGAAATGCTGATGRATGTCTTGCTCGAGCTGTGTATGCAACTAGTTCACCTCTGATGCTCACAGGCAATGTGTATTGGAAGAGATTTATGACTGTTCTTCGCCCAGCATACACCCCTCCAACCAGACATGCTTTATCTACTCATTTGCTGGATGCAGTTCAACAGAGTTCAAGTGAAGGTCAAGCAAATCATRGAGAAAGCAGACTGTATTGCAATCATCTCTGATGGGTGGTTGAATGTTCGTGGGCAAGGAATAATTAACTACATCATCTCCACCCCTCAATCAGTATTCTACAAGAGCACAGACACATGGGACAACAGACACACCGGTATCTACATTGCAGATGAGCTGAAGGCAGTCATCAATGACCTTGGACCACAGAAGGTATTTGCACTGGTGATAGACAATGCTGCAAACATTAAGGCTGATTGGTCTAAAGTGGAGGAGTCCTACCCTCACATCACACCAATTGGCTGTGCTGCTCAATCATTGAATCTGCTCCTCAAGGACATCATGGCTCTGAAAACAATGGAAACACTCTACAAGAGAGCCAAGGAAATGGTTAGTTATGTGAAGGGTCATCAAGATATAGCAGAAATCTACCTCACCAGGCAAAGTGAGAAGAATAAGAGCACCACATTGAAGCTGCCCAGCAACACCCGTTGGGGTGTTGTCATCATGTTTGACTGTCTCCTGGAGGGGGAGGAGTCGCTCCAAGAAATGGCCATATCACAGTCTGCCGATATGGACAGCCCCATCAAGAGGATCCTCCTGGGTGATGTATTTTGGGAGAGAGTGGTAAGCAGCCTGAAACTCCTGAAACCTATAGCAGCAGCCATTGTACGAATTGAGGACGACAATGCCATCCTGTCTAATGTTCAGACTCTGCTTGCAGATGTAAGAGAAGAAATACATCAAAAAGCATGAAGACTTCTGCCTGAAGCCCATACACGCCGCAGCRTACATGTTGTACCCCAAGTATGCTGGCAAGAGCATCCTGTCTGGCACATAGATCAACAAGGCCTATGGTGTCATCACTACYGTGTCTYGCCACCTTGGACTGGATGAGGGCGTGGTTCTTGGCAGTCTGGCGAAGTACACGTCCAAGCAAGGGCTTTGGGATGGAGATKAAATATGGCAGTCGTGCCAACTTATCTCATCAGCCACCTGGTGGATCTGAGGCTCTTTCCCCTGTTGTCTCCATCATCCTCCAAATCCCACCAACATCAGCCACCTCAGAGAGCAACTGGTCCTTGTTTGGGAACACATACACCAAAGCACGCATCAGGCTGACCAATACAAGTGTTGAAAAATTGGTGGCCATCCGGGCAAATTTGAGGCTTTTTGAGCTTGACAACGAGCCATCCTCAACAAGGTTGGAAAGTGACAGTGAAGATGAGGCCTCAGAGTCTGATGTTCAAGAGGTGGACATTGAGGAGGTCCAGGGACAAGACTGACAGGAAGCCTGACAGGAAGACAACCAAAGCTTTAGTTTCTAGACTATCATTTTACAGATGTATGTTAAAAACGTTTTTGGGGGATGCAATGGATCATTAGGGATCATTCAATATTGCCTTTATTTTGTTGTTCAGTGAAATCAGCTAATGTGAATAGTCAACTAATTTAATTAAAGTTCAATTCGTAACTAAATAGTTTTTTTCTTTCTATTGGAAGGATTTAAATAATTTGCAATTATGTCTACTTATGATAAGGTAAAAGGTTTATGTTTCTATCTCTATATGATATGGTAAATACCTGTCTCTTATACACATCTAGATGTGTATAAGAGACAGCTCCAAGGATGTCAGGGACAAGATTGTAGACCTACACAAGGCTGGAGTGGGCTACAAGACCATCGCCAAGCAGCTTGGTGAGAAGGTGACAACAGTTTCTGTGATTATTCGCAAATGGAAGAAACACAAAAGACCTGTCAATCTCCCTCAGCCTGGGGCTCCATGCAAGATCTCACCTCGTGAAGTTGCAATGATCATGAGCTGTCTCTTATACACATCTAGATGTGTATAAGAGACAGCTGTTCAAATAAACCTACCATTAAAATTATAGACTGATCATTTCTTTGTCAGTGGGCAAACGTACAAAATCAGCAGGGGATCAAATACTTTTTTCCCTCACTGTATATGATATGGTAAATATATCCAATGCAAAAAAACATCTACATTTAAATGGTATTAATATCAATTTGCATATATTTCCGTTAATTCCCATGGAAAGTTTCCACCTCTGAATATTCCCCAAAATGTGCAACCCTAACGAGCACTATAGTTTTTTTCCCTACCGGTATGTAAACCACAAAGACATGTATAGCGTGGGAAAATGTTGAATACATTTCACGCAGAGAGAAACAAAAATCCCCACGTTCACACAGTAGCCAGGTTCATTTTGTACAATACAGGAATTCACAGCATGCTGACTAGCCTATTCAGCAGTTGATGAGGCAGACAGAGAGAGAGAGAGAGAGGTGGGGAGAGAGAGAGAGATGGGGAGAGAGAGGGAGAGAGAGAGAGAGAGAGAGAGGTGTGGAGAGAGTGAGTGATGAGAGATGAGTTGTGCTTGGGGATACACACAGGCATTACATAACCCACTAACACTGTCACCACTGCGAGAGTAAGACCACTCAGACACAGAAGAAGAGGGATGGAATGCTGACACAGAAGGAGGGACACCTGTTAAAGGGCACATGGCACTCAACAGGGACTGAATGCAAAACAGAGACATCTGATTAATAGGATGAGATTAATAATAAGCACTAATGTATACTTTAATTGGCTGTTTAAATTAATGGCCCATTCACAACTAAGTCATACTGTATACCAAATAGACCATCAAGTACGGTATAGGCCTGCATGAAACCCAGCAGTCTAATGGTGAACTAAAACCAAATAACATATATAGTTTGATCATTCCAAATGTCTTATGTTGTATACTGAAAAAAAATATAAACGCAACATGTAAAGTGAGCTGGAATAAAAGATCCCAGAAATGTTCCGTATGCACAAAAAGCATATTTCTCTCAAATTTTGTGCACAGATTTGTTTACATCCCTGTAGGTGCAAATTTCTCCTTTGCCAAGATAATCAATCCACCGGACTGGTGTGGCATTTTAAAAAGTTGATTAAACAGCATGATCATTACACAGGTGCACCTTCAATAAAAGGCCACTCTACAATGTGCAGTTTTGTCACACAACACAATCCCCACAGTCACAAGTTTTGAGATAGCATGCAATTGGCATGCTGACTACAGGAATGTCCACCAGAGCTGTTGCCAGAGAATTTAATGTTCATTTCTCTACCATAAGCCTCCTCCAAAGTCGTTAGCCCTCCACATCCGGCTTATTCGCCTGCGGCATCATCTGAGACCAGCCACCCCGACAGCTGATGAAACCGTGGGTTTGCAAAAACGGTGGGTTTGTACAACCGAAGGATTTCTGCACAAACTGTCAGAAACCGTCTCTGGGAAGCTMATTTGCGTGCTCGTCATCCTCACCAGGGTCTTGACCTGACTGCAGATTGGCATTGTAACCGACTTCAATGGGCAAATGCTCACCTTCGATGGCCACTGGCCCGCTGGAGAAGTGTGCTCTTTACGGATGAATCCCGGTTTCAACTGACTGCTGATGTCAATGTTGTGAACAGAGTGCCCCTTGGTGGCGGTGGGGTTACGATATGGCAGGCATAATCTACAGACAACGAACACAATTGCAWTTTGAATGCACAGRGATACCATGACGAGATCCTGAGGCCCATTGTCGTGTCATTCATCCGCTGCCATCACCTCATGTTTCAGCGTTATAATGCACGGCCCCATGTCGCAAGGATCTGTAAAAAAAAAAATCCTGGAGGTTGAAAATGTCCCAGTTCTTCCATGACCTGCATGCATGTCAGCCATGAGCATGTTTGGGATGTTCTGGATTGACGTGTACGACAGTGTGTCCCAGTTCCCACCAATATCCAGCAACTTCACAGAGCCATTGAAGAGGGGTGGGACAACATTCCACAGGCCACAATCAACAGCCTGATCAACTCYATGTGAAGGAGATGAGGCATGAGGCAAATGGTGGTCACAACAGATACTGACTAGTTATCTGATCCACGCCCCTACCTTTAAAAAAAAAGCTATCTGTGACCAACAGATGCACATCTGTATTCCCAGTCATGTGGAATCCATAGATAAGCATGATGCATTTATTTCAATTGACTGATTTCCTTATATGAACTGTAACTCAGAAAAATCTTTGAAATTGTTGCCTGTTGCATTTATATTTTTGTTCAGCGTAGATCTATAGGCAAATCATGATAGGTCTCCTTTGGGTATGTTAATAATGAAGGGGAATCGGCCTATCTATATCTGTTGCTATATCTATATCTATCTCCAGTGAAAAATACCTTGAATCTGGCATGTTTTATCATCCGTATTGGATGACATTATTCCGTCTATTCGGATACATAAAACAAAACCTCAGAGGTGTGTTTGTGTGTCCAGCACGTGATGAGGCTATATAGCCTATGCACTTCATTCATTGAGATGTGAGAATGCCATGAACATGCACTGTAGGCCTCTCTATAGAGGGAGGCATCTCACTCAGTGACATGGCGCTTACCTTGGTAACCTCCTAGGTTACAGTGAATCCAGGGAAGTTAAAAGGGACAAATGAAGCAAATTATTGTAGTGCATTTTTTTTTTTTTTTTTAATGTGAACATCACGCACGCGCACACACACCCTGATACACTGTACACACGCACATCTGTCCGCACGCAGGGAAACAACCACACGCACGCACGCACGCGCGCAAAACGTTACTTCATTGTAGTCATTTAAATACATGTGCATGCATAGGTGATGAAATAGAGAGAGCAGCCTATTGGGGGGGAAAACAGTGTACTACAGATGCAGCGCATGCAGATAAGTAGGATGAGTTTGTCGGAGATGTTGACATGGGGAGCTGAAAATGTAGAAGATGGAAACAGAGATATCGTGCGTCACCATGTTGCCAATTGTTACAGTAATCCACCTCCAAAATCACCAAAACACCATATAGCCAAAGAATTATCCGAAATATACACATTTATCACAATGCAACGGAGAGAATAGACAGCGGAGGAGTGGAAGAATTGGATCAATTATCAATTACAGTGGTGACATAAAAGACGCAACAGAACCAGAGAATAAAAGCTTACCGTGTTTTTCCGACATTTCGTGCAGTCAGAATAAAACTCCGCTCCAAACAATTTAATGTAAATATTCTTATTTCTGCAATACGACTTCTGGTAAATCCTCTTAGGGAAATATGAAATGATTGAGACTTCAATTTCCAGCTAATAATTTTTTATCTCCACATCCGTGGCCTATAATAAAGGTATTACTGGATAACTTTATTATATGTTAACGGCCAATTGGATTATCCGATTATAATGACCAATTGGGAAAGAAATGTCCAGTTTATTCACTCTCTCTCTGTAGCTGGTACATCCACCGTAATAGCGGAAAGTGGGTTTCTCCAATGCATCTCTAGTTACATTGAATTAATCAGACACACAGCTATCGCTGTCTTAAAGAGACAGTCGAGAYTGGGAAATACATATGCCACTGAGATGGAAAACCYGAAACAAACCTATTTTGAATCATCTTGCTGTCATGACATGCAACGCGTTTGCTGGACATGGGCATGACTCTAGAACTGATGATAACTTTGATCAGGRTTAGATGACTGTAAATGACATGGATATGATTATGTTTTACTGTATTGTATAGAATAGGATATGAACCGATTTTTGTTCCTACAGTATACAGCAAGAGCAGTAGTTCACTGTGTCATCATTTAAACCAATGGTAGACTCATGCATACAGACACTTAGACATCACACAAGACCTTGGGGGACAATAGATGAAAAAAAACAGTCAATTGGTACAGTCTACAGTTGATTTTATTACTGTGCAATACATTACAAACCATTTCATTCATATCATTACTACTTTGTTCTGATTTGTTTAAGCGCATTCCCTTTCCATGTCCAGGAATTTCATCAGGACTCATGTAAACAATAGCATGTCCATACATACTCACTCACTGCCTCACACACACACACCCTCGCTTTCATCACAAGTGCACTGACTGATCCCTTCCTCGCACACTCACCCGCTCTTTCACCCTAAACACACACACTGACTGAGCTTGGGACTTGGCTAAGGCACCGTGGCACTCTCTCACCTATACAGTATAGACACCCCACTCTCTCACCTATACAGTAACACACACTGACTCTCCCTCTCTTACTCTCCACTCCCTCCTTTCTTCCCTCGCTCCATTGGCACACTTTCACCTACAGTACTATACAAACACTATCTACACCCTCTCTCTCCCTTTTCCTCTCCCCCCCCCTCCCTATCTCAGTGTGTGTAGAGTGAGGCGGTGAACACGATGTCTCTGCGGATGGCCAGGGAGGCTTTCTCCATCTTGCTGCCCAGGACCGAGTCTCCCACGATGCGGGCCGCCTGGCGCACCTCCTTCAGCACCTCGTCTAGTCTCTGGATGCAGCGCACCACCGTGCCCTCCTGGACGTCTGTTAACTGGGCAATCTCTGCAAACGGCTGGGACAGGAAATAGGAAGGGACAGCAGTTTGCATAGACAGAGTGAGTTCAGTACAGGACTGCTGCCTACTTGATCTCCCCTGTAAAAGAGACTGTGTCTCAATGAGACTTTCCTGATGAAATAAAAGGTTAAATAAAATAAAGTACARGCTAGGACAGGAGGTAGGGATATCAGTTAGTTTCAACTTTAGATACAGTATAGCATGTGTCCCCATACTTTTTGGGCCCGTGACCCCATTTTGAAATTTAAAAAAAGATCCCAGACCCCACCATGTTAAAAAAGTGATGTAATCAACAGCCAATGTTMACTTATTTTGAATGGGGCTATGACAGCCTATTACAAATCAGTCTCACAGTACTTTTGACAGTATTTCTATCTGAAGGAAGTATGGTTTGAAGTGACCGAATTGCATCAGGAACTTATTGGGAAGTTCAGAAGGTCATCAGGCAATAATTTTGCATGATCTTCTAGGTAGAAAATAACGTAAGCATTGATTATGTTATTTTCCCCCCAATCTGATTTAGTGCCTGGTCTTGTCCACTCTCTTCTAACGAGGCTAGTGGGCAGAGTAGAGGTAAACAGAAGACACATTCCTGAGAGTCTTATCTTTCAGTGATAGTGTCGTGATATTTTGTTGCTTAAACCGTTCAAAAGATAATCACATTTGCAGGAAGAAAAAACAGAAACCRCTCCGTTTATTACAACCTCGTCTAGTGGCTACCGGAGGTTACTGACATAATCCCGGGTTCTATGAACCAAGCGCCATTTAAAAAAAATAATGTTTTATTTCAGAGTTCTCTCGCGCGACCCCACACGTGGTCACGACCCCTAGTTTGGGTAAAGCTGCAGTATAGTTTAGTACAGTGCTTTCATAACTTTGAGGGGCCAGTTTCCACGAACCAGACTAAGCCTAGTTCTGGAGTACAAAGCACTTGAACATGAACATTTTAAAAATGTGTTTATTCTGTGTGCAGGAAAGTGTTCACGAGTGTCTTGACTGAAACGGGGTCAATCAAGAAGTCCAGCATTTCAGAGATAGCGTACGCCACTCACCATGCCTCTGGCCCAGCAGTAGACCACCTCGGTCAGGCCAAACTTGAACTGGCCCACAAATTCTTCCACTGTCTGGGTTATCCCACAGTCCCTCTGCAGCTCCCCAATACGCTGGGCCACCGCCAGCACTCTCTCAATACCCTGTGGGAGAGAGGAAAGGAGAGCGGGAGGGAGGGAGGGAGAGATGGGGCGAAAGAAGAAAGTAATGGACAGGGGACACAGACAGAGTGGGGTAATGTAAAGAGAAGGGCAAAGAGAAAGCGAGAGAGAGGAGAGGAGAGGAGAGAGAGAGAGAGAGATGAAGTGGTAGTAATGAAAGGGTGATGGTAGAAAGTGGGGTAATACAAGGAAAGAGAAGAGTTGAGATTGAGAAAGAGAGCAGGGAGAAAGAGAGCAGGGACAGACACAAAATGCAGACACACAGATTAGTCATACAGGGAGCACTTAAGCACAACACTTTCTACTTTGCMCACTCCAACCTCAGCCTCCTCTCTGTTAAAGGGATGTTACGGTACTTTTGTATACTTTTTAGCCAGTAGTTTGTAAAGTAGCGCTCACGAGCCAAAAGTGATCCCCGAAAATTGCACTGTCACATATGTGCAGATAAGTGCACGTCGTTGCTCTCTTCTCTCTCTGCTGTTTGACCATCTTGCTAGCTGTCACTCATATAGTGAGGGGCTGAAGCTCATTGGTTGAACTCGAATTGCTTGGGGGCTGGCCCACGCGGGGGRAAATGCAGGGAAATTGGGGCAGCACAGTTTCCAGAAAATCTAGGAATTTCGTTGCTAATTGAGGTAAGACAGTAATTATACGCATAGATTATTCATGTATGAACTACAYACTGACACAYCCAGCTCAAAGCGGGAGGTTTAATAAAAACTTAGTAGTCGCCAAAGCTCCGGAGTGTATTGCTGCAGGTCATCAGAAACCCACTCGGAGCCCTGTCACCAGTGTTGGGTGAATGTGTTCCCTGTCAGTGTTCACTGTTCGGTGCTGCTCGCCCCTGGATGGCACCCCTATAAACCACTCCAGACAAGGCTCTCGCCTTGGTCATCACTAATTCAGCCCTCTTTAGAGCACTTCCATGTAGCGGGGCTGCTTGACAACACACACTGACATGGCTGTGTGTGCGTGTTCGGGAGTGTGTGTGTCAGGTGTGGTGCTCTTGCTGCGGGGTAAGGCAGCCGTGAAGTCTAGCCTGAGCTCATGCCACTGTGTGTGTGTGTGTGTGTGTGTGTGTGTGGTGGCGTGCGGTGCGTGCGTGCGTGGTGTGTGTCTGACCAGTGGAGCGGCCAGGCTTGTACTACTACAGCCCAGAAGACAACATATCCATCCATGTACATTAAAGATGACACATTGAAATGTATAGTTACAAGAACAAATGCATGTACTGTTCCTGTCTATATGCATGTACTGAATCCTGTCTATATGTATGTACTGTATCCTGTCTATATGTATGTACTGTATCCTGTCTATATGTATGTACTGTATCCTGTCATATATTTGCATGTACTGTATCCTGTCTATATGCATGTACTGTATCCTGTCTATATGCATGTACTGTATCCTGTCTATATGATGTACTGTATCCTGTCTATATGCATGTACTGTATCCTGTCTATATGCATGTACTGTATCCTGTCTATATGTATGTACTGTATCCTGTCTATGATGTACTGTATCCTGTCTATATGCATGTACTGTATCCTGTCTATATGCATGTACTGTATCCTGTCTATATGTATGTACTGTATCCTGTCTATATGTATGTACTGTATCCTGTCTATATGCATGTACTGTAATCCTGTCTATATGATGTACTGTATCCTGTCTATATGTATGTATGTATCCTGTCTATATGTATGTACTGTATTCTGTCTATATGTATGTACTGTATCCTGTCTATATGTATGTACTGTATCCTGTCTATATGCATGTACGTATTGTATCTCATGTACTGTCTTATATGTATGTACTGTATCCTGTCTATATGTATGTACTGTATCCTGTCTATATGTATGTACTGTATCCTGTCTATATGCATGTACTGTATCCTGTCTATATGCATGTACTGTATCCTGTCTATATGTATACGGTATCCTGTCTATGTATGTACGGTATCCTGTCTATATGTATGTACTGTATCCTGTCTATACAGTGGGGAGAACAAGTATTTGATAACTGCTGATTTTGGCAGGTTTCCTACTAGTACAAGCATGTAGAGGTCTGTAATTTTTATCATAGGTACACTTCAACTGTGAGATATGGAATCTAAAACAAAATCCATAAAATCACATTGAATGATTTTTAAGTAATTAATTTGCATTTTTATTGCATGACATAAGTATTTGATCACTACCACCAGTAAGAATTCCGGCTCTCACGACGCTGTTAGTTTTTCTTTAAGAAGCCTCCTGTTCTCCACTCATTACCTGTATTAATGCACCTGTTTGAACTTGTTACCTGTATAAAAGACACCTGTCCACAACACTCAATCAAACAGACTCCAACCTCTCCACAATGGCCAAGACCAGAGAGCTGTGTAAAGGACATCAGGGATAAAATTGTAGACCTGCACAAGGCTGGGATGGGCTACAGGACAATAGGCAAGCAGCTTGGTGAGAGGCAACAACTGTTGGCGAATTATTAGAAAATGGAAGATGTTCAAGATGACGGTCAATCACCCTCGGTCTGGGGCTCCATGCAAGATCTCACCTCGTGGGGCATCAATGATCATGAGGAAGGTGAGGGATCAGCCCAGAACTACATGGCAGGACCTGGTCAATGACCTGAAGAGAGCTGGGACACAGTCTAAAAGAAAACCATTAGTAACACCACTACGCCGTCATAGATTAAAATCCTGCAGCGCACGCAGGTCCCCTGCTCAACCAGCGCATGTCCAGGCCATCTGAAGTTTGCCATGACCATCTGGATGATCAGAGGAGGAATGGGAGAAGGTCATGTGGTCTGATGAGACAAAAATAGAGCTTTTTTGGTTCTAAATCCACTCGCCGTGTTTTGGAGGAAGAAGAAGGTGAAGTACAACCCAAGAACACCATCCAACTGTGAAGCATGGAGGTGGAAACATCATTCTTTGGGGATGCTTTTCTGCAAAGGGGAGCAGGACGACTGCACCGTATTGAGGGGAGGATGGATGGGGCCATGTATCGTGAGATCTTGGCCAATAACTCCTTCCTCAGTAAGAGCATTGAAGATGGGTCGTGGCTGGGTCTCCACATGACAATGACCCGAAACACACAGCCAGGGCAACTAAGGAGTGGCTCCGTAGAAGCATTAAAGGTCCTGGAGTGGCCTAGCCAGTCTCCAGACCTGAACCCAATAGAAACATCTTTTGGAGGGAGCTGAAGTCCGTATTGCCAGCGACAGCCCGAAACCTGAAGGATCTGGAGAAGGTCTGTATGGAGGAGTGGGCCAAAATCCCTGCTGCAGTGTGTGCAAACCTGGTCAAGAACTACAGGAACGTATGATCTCTGTTAATTGCAAACAAATGTTTCTGGTACCAATATTAAGTTCTGCTTTTCTGATGTATCAAATACTTATGTCATGCCATAAAATGCAAATTAATTACTTAAAAATCATACAATGTGATTTTATGGATTTTGTTTTAGATTCCGTCTTCTCACAGTTGAGTGTACCTATGACAAAAATTACAGACCTTACATGCTTTGTAAGTAGGAAACTGCAAAATTGGCAGTGTATCAATACTTGTTCTCCCCACTGTATGTATGTACGGTATCTGTCTATATGCTGTACTGTATCTGTCTATATGCATTACTGTATCCTGTCTATATGCATGTACTGTATCCTGTCTATAATGTATGTATGTATCTGTCTATATGTATGTACGGTGATCCTGTCTATATGACCCTGTCTGTACTGTATCCTGTCTCATATGTGATGTACTGTATCCTGTCTATATTGCTATTGTATCTGTATATGTATTACTGTGCTGTCTATATTGCATGTATGCTGTGTACTGTATCCTGTCTCTATCCTATGTATGTACTGTATCCTGTCTATATGTATGTACTGTATCCTGTCTATATGATGTTACTGTATCCTGTCTATATGTATGTACTGTATCCTTGTCGGGTATCATGTGTCGACCTGTCTTGTATTGTTCCTGTCTATATGTTATGGTACTGTATCCTGTCTATATGTATGTACTGTATCCTGTCTATATGTATGTACGGTATCCTGTCTATATGTATGTACTGTATCCTGTCTATATGTAATGACCTGTTGAGGTTGTTGCACAACCTTCACAACTATAACACATAGGGGACAGACACAAACACACAAAAAGTGTAACCTCAACTCTTCCCAAGTAGACATCAACAAAGCACATTCTACCCCCGCAGCACACGCACAGGGAGAATCACAATTGCATTTCCCTGATTCCTTGCATCCTCTCTCCTCGCCTCCTTCTTAAAACCCATTGGATGACAAGGTYAGAGGGGAGGGACCTCTGACCTTGTCATCCAATGGGTTTCGAGAAAGAGGCAAGAAGAGAGGACCCAAAGAATCAAGGAAATGCAATTGAGATTCTCACACATTCTCATCCTCCCACCCCTCTCCCCCAACCCTCCCACCTGCMCCCAGTCCCCCATACCTCCTTCAGTGTGTTGCTGATGTGAGGCTCCACCTGGGTCTTCTGTTGAAAGACCAGACAGGACAGTAGGGCGGCGCTCTCCTCAGGGGCCAGGGGGCTCAGGGCGTTCTCAAACAGTAGCTCTGTGAGAAGCAGCTCATGGCTACTGATCTGGCAGGCCACCCTGCCCTTCAGCTGCACCGCACCACTACTGTCCACGTACTGCAGGGATTGGAGCACCTGGGGATGGGGGATAATGCCTTTTTTACACAGTGATGTTTCGTTCGCATACTAAAGGCTCTATTTAAACATATTTTTGGTGAACGTTGGGAACCGAATCCCATCAGTGAAAAAGTTGTTTATATGGCTCCCTGATTTGCATACTGCTACTACTGATTTTTGAGCCCCAGACAACAATTATATGCAGATAAGTTATAAAACATCTCTGAAGACCAGTGGCGGACGCTACCGTTTAAGATGAGAATGATTTAAAAAATTCTGAGCATGGCCTTATTTCTATTACAGCATATTGGATGACTGCCATTCATATTCCATTCACCCAACTCAATGTAACATCGATAGGTTAAGGCTACTACATGATACTCAAATTTTCCGAATACCCATCATGAGGTTTCTACAACCTAGCCTATGAATGAAAGTTTACAACGTAAGTGCACATGTGCTGAGGAAAATTAGAGTAATGAAGTTGACAAACAGTGACACATTCAATACCGCTGATAGGTTTGGATTTCTGAGCTTTAAACATGATTAAATCATTAGTTATATTATTAAGCATTAGTTACAATAGAGGCATGAGGGTTGCCATGCTTAAGTTTGGGAGTTTTTAATGAACAAATTCAGGTATGTTCATCCCCGTTTGCTTCCATTTATGAAAATCTTTTCCAACAGAACAGAATGAATAAACCCCTGATCACACGCAAACACAGTTCACTTTCATAGCAGYCACATACAAACAGCATTATCACATAATTCCTTCTTGCATCTACACGCTCTCCTCCTCTCACCTTTCCCGTCGCTTGTGGACTTCAGTGCACAACAAATCAGCTGTCGGTGTGTTTTAATCAATTATTTGGTGACATGTGATCATATTTAGTATAGTTTTATACAAAAAGAACAACTATTGTTTCAGTATTTTTTAAAGGTCGACCGATTAATCGGCATGGCTGATTAATTAGGGCCGATTTCAATTCTTCACAACAATTGGTAATCTGCATTTTTGGACACCGATCATGGCCGATTACATTGCACTTCATGAGGAGACTGCGTGGCAGCCTGACCACCTGTTACGCGAGTGAAGCAAGGAGCCAAGCTAAGTTGCTAGGTAGCGTTAAACTTATATTATAAAAAATAAATTAATCTTAACATAATCACTAGTTAACTACACATTTTTGATGTTATATTACTAGTTTAACTAGCTTGTCCTGCGTTGCAAATAAATTAACAGGCACCGCACTGATTATCATCTAATCACAGCCTACTTCGCCAAACGGGTGATGATTTAACAAGCGCATTCACGAAAAAAGCACTGTCGTTGCACCAATGTACCTAACCATAAACATCAATGCCTTTCTTAAAATCAATACACAAGTATAAATTTTTTAAACCTGCATATTTAAAAGAAATTCATGTTAGCAGGCAATATTAACTAGGGAAATTGTGTCACTTCTCTTGCGTTCTGTGCAAGCAGAGTCGGGGTATATGCAGCAGTTTGGGTCGCCTGGCTCCTTGAGAACTGTGTGAAGACCATTTCTTCCTAACAAAGACCGTAATTAATTTGCCAGAATTTTACATAATTATGATATAACATTGAAGGTTGTGCAATGTAACAGCCAATGATTTGTAGATTATGGATGCCACCCATTCGATAAAATACGGAACGGTTCCGTATTTCACTGAAAGAATAAACGTTTTGTTTTCGAAATTATAGTTTCCGGATTTGACCATATAATGACCTAGAGGCTGTTGTTGTTATATTATAATTAAGCTATGATTTGATATTGATAGAGCAGTCTGACTGAGCGGTGGTAGCAGCAGCAGGCTCGTAAGCATTCATTCAAACAGCACTTTACTGCGTCTGCCAGCAAGCTCTTAGCAATGCTTGATCAAACTCCCGAGATTAGGCTGGCAAACTATAGTGCCTAAAGAACATCCAATAGTCAAAGGTATGATGAAATACAAATGGTAGAGAGAGAAATAGTCCTATAATTCCTAAATAAAACTACAACCTAAACTTCTAACTGGGAATATTGAAGACTCATGTTAAAAAGGAACCACCAGCTTCTATGTTCTCATGTTCTGAGCAGGAACTTAAACGTTGCTTTTTTACATGGCACATATTGCACTTATACTTTCTTCTCCATCACTGTGTTTTGCATATTTAAACCAATACATGTTTCATTATTTATTTGAGACTAAATAGATTATTATTTATGTATTAAGTTAAAATAAAAGTGTTCATTCAGTATTGTTGTAATTGTCATTATTACAAATATATATATATATAAAAATCTGCAGATTAATCGATATCGGCTTTTTTTGGTCCCCCAATGAATCGGTATCGGTATCGGCGTTGAAATCATAATCGGTTGACCTCTAGTATTTTTACTTATGAAATTCACTGAGGAGGATGGTCCTCCCCTTCCTCCTCTGAGGAGCCTCCACTGCTGAAGATAGTAATTCCTCACTACATGAACAATAGATAGTGAGGAGGAGAGAGCCTCTTTCTGGTTCACACACATTTTTGCAGTGCGTAAAAAAAAACATTTTTTTGCAGGCCATCTAATAATTTGGTCAGGTAAAAATGTATTTGAACTCAACGTCATGATCTGACGTGTAGGCTTTACGTTAGAGATAGGTTGAAGGTACATTTTTAAGCATTACTGAACGAAGAGAYGTATTTTTTTCAAGTCGAGGATTGGGGGCCTGCGTTTTATATTCATAAACCATGCTGCGAACCGCTCTAAAACTATTCGCGGGCCATTAACCATTTTGTTTTACACCTTGTTCAGTCATGTTTGTTACCTCATTAGCTAGCTAGCTAGCTAGCTAACAACCTGGTAACTTTACCAGTATATCCAAACATTTGGGGGCACAGATAGAAAAGAGATAGGTTCTTCAGGAGATCAATGATCWTAACAATGAATGAATGTCAGATCTCTTGCAATGTTGTCATCATAAACTCAACGCTCTTAAAGAAACAGTGTACAATTTAATGCAATTCATCTCAATAGGAAAATAGTGCTTTTACATCATGTAGAAACCTAATATTCCACAAATGACTCATTTCAATGACAGGTATTTGCATCAACATTTTAGCTTTTTATAATAARCAAATGTATTTACGGGGTTACATATTAGTTTCTAGAGCACAGCGTGCTTCAGAAGTAGCTAGAATTAATATGCTTTAACCTTAATCAATTTTGTTATGTGCTCTTAACTTTTTAAAGTTGGGCACACCAGTGCTACCAACAATTGTTTTATTTATTTAGAGGCCTGCATGTGTATGAACTAGTTAAAACAAATGTAATTTTACATCAGCAGTTGAAAAAAAATAAAAAGTGCTTTACAGATACCCGGCCTAAAACCCCAAGGAACAAGCAATGCAGAGGCTAGGAAAAACTCCCTAGATGGTAGGAACCTTGGAAGAAAGCTACTCTATGAAAAGTTTTGAGTTTAATATTACATGTGCACTAAGATAACGGGAGTCAGACATACCTTGATTCTCTGGTGGTACTCTGGCAGTAGAGACAGGGACTGGTCTGAGATGAGGAAGAGCAGTTTGTCCAGCTCCTCCTGAACACAAATTCTCTCCTTCACCCGCAGAAACTGACAGAAGAAAGAGGTCAACATGGCTATTATAGACAATCACTTTATCTATGCACTCTGAACAGTAATAGAAAAGGTCTGTAGAATTACTTCCTATATAGTGCAACCATTTGATCACATAGATTGTACAGCAATTTCACCTCGTTTAACATAGTGGGGCAAAAAAGTATTTAGTCAGCCACCAATTGTGCAAGTTCTCCCACTTAAAAAGATTAAATACTTATTTTCCACCATAATTTGCAAATAAATTCATAAAAAATCCTACAATGTGATTTTCTGGATTTTTTCCCCTAATTTTGTCTGTCATAGTTGAAGTGTACCTATGATGAAAATTACAGGCCTCTCTCATCTTTTTAAGTGGGAGAACTTGCACAATTGGTGGCTGACTAAATACTTTTTTGCCCCACTGTACATTTACTGTAGAGACAAGGTTGTACATGGATGTAGGCTATCACTCGCACATATTTTGAATTCAGAAAGTATTCAGACCCCTTGACTTTTTCCTAATTTTGTTACGTTACAGGTTTATCCAAAAATGGATCAAATTCATTTATTTCCTCATCAATCTACACACAATACCCCATAATGACAAAGCGAAAACAGGTTTTTCTAAATTTATAAAAAAACAAAAAACAGAAATACCTTATTTACATAAGTATTCAGACCCTTCGCTATGAGACTCGAAATTGAGCTCAGGTGCATCCTGTTTCCATTGATCATCCTTGAGATGTTTCTACAACTTGATTGGAGTCCACCTGGGGTAAATTAAATTGATTGAACATGATTTGGAAAGGCACAAACCTGTCTATATAAGGTCCCACAGTTGACAGATGTCAGAGCAAAAACCAAGCCATGAGGTCGAAAGAATTGCATCATGCTGTTGGGATGTTTTTCAGCCGCAGGGACTGAGGCACTGGGAGACTAGTCAGGATCGAGGGAAAGACGAACGGAGAAAAATACAGAGAGATCTAATATCTCTGGAGCGACCTGAAAATAGCTRTGCAGCGACGTTCCCCATCCAACCTGACAGAGCTTGAGRGGATCTGCAGAGAAGAATGGGAGAAACTCCCCAAATACAGGTGTGCTAAGCTTGTAGTGTCATACCCAAGAAGACTCGAGGTTGTAATCGCTGCCAAAGGTGCTTTAACAAAGTACTGAGTAAAGGGTCTGAATATCTATGTAAATGTGATAGTTGTTTTTTTATATACATTTGCAAAAAAAATCTAAAAACCTGTTTTTGCTTTGTCAAAATGTGGGACTGTGTGTAGATTGATGAGGAAAAAAAGCAATTTAATACATTTTAGAATAAGGCTGTAACGTAACAAAATGTTTAAAAAAGTCAAGGGGTCTAAATACTTTCCGAATGCACTTCAATTATTGGACCCTTTGATAAAGATGAGCAAAAAAGACTATAAAATAAATAATACAAAATACTGAGCTATATTGTATACTACAGATAATCTAAAAATTATATTGTATACTAATACAATTGTTTAGAGAAAGATTTTGTTTTACAAGTAATATATATGTGACACAAAGACAGGAGTTCTAAATAACTACATCACATACAACCATCTCACCTCCTTATAAAATACCCACTTTGGACACTGCATGCCATTAAAGAGAAGATAGCTCACAAACACTATCACTACCTCCCAAAGAAATTAGAGTCCAGCAGAAGTAGCACATAGGCTACTGTCTGACTGAGCGATGGATCTAATGATATACAGTCCTAATGTATCGCCTCAGTGAGACAGACAGTGKTGATGTGTGACTCTGCACTGCCTACACAAGTAATTATAGAACTCCCCTGCTCTGCTGTTCTCATCTCATCCTTATCCTGGAACAAGGCAGTAGACATAAACAAGCCTTGGTTTGTGTGAGCCAGAACGGCTCATAGGAGCAGGAGACAATCTTCTGGTTCCGTAGCGTGATGCAGCTTAATGTACAGGTACTTTGCTACTCTAACGCATGGCCATACCCCCAATCGATCTCCTTAATGCTGAGTGCCAARCAGARACGCAGCGGATCGCATTTTTACTGTCTTTGTTATGACTTGGCTGGGGATCAAACTCCCAACCTTCTAATCTCAGGGCTGACACTAACCACAAGGCCACTGAGTTGGCCACTGAACAAGGCAGGGAAATATCTAACAAGGCTTAGTTTTACAATGCTTAGTGCMRKCCCAAATAAATTACAGTCCGATGTAATTACTATGAGAAATCAGTATAGAAAGAGGCCAGGGCTTGTATTCAGAAAGAGTCTCAGAGTAGGAGTGTTGATATAGGATCAGGTCCACCCTGTCCATGTAATCAAATTCAAGAAGGGATCCTATATCAACATTCCTACTCTGAGACCCTTTGTTAATACGGGCCCTGGGCTATAGATTGAAGAAAGAAGGGAGAGAGAATGAAGTGGAAACGATAGAGGGAAAGAGAGGCAGACAGAGGAGGACGCAGGTGTGTGGAGACAGTCTGTCAGACATGTCTCTGTTCATTATATTGCTCCAACATCATTACTGCAATGTCAGGACAGTGTTTGGAAGGGACACACACACAAACGGTTTTCGTAAATCCAGAGCCTGTATAGATCATATCTTCTCGGGCTGTACAATAATCAGAAATATTTTACAGGRCCTCCCGAGTGGCGCAGAAGTCTAAGGCGTTCACTACAGACCCGGGTTCGATCCCAGGCTTTATGGAGATTATTTATGATTTTTTTTTTATTAATGATATTATGAATAGAAATGGAGTTATCGAAAATATATGGGAATATCTGCTCAATCCAAATTTACAACCAACTGATTGTAGCACTACCACAAAAATGGAGGAGGCAAGTGGAAAAGGGAGAAGGAAGGGAACTTGTTTGCCTGTCATATACTAAAAACACAAATTGGCTGAAAGGAACTGGTATAAATAGAAAAATATACCAGTTTCATTTGAGGACAGAAATGTTGACAGCTGCGCCATACAGGTTGCAAATTAGATGTGAAGAGATTTTTWATGTTTATGAACTGGTACAAAAAACTACACTTGATTCAACACTTAACAGTTGTTCTATTTAAATTATTATTTAAAATTCTTGCCACCAACAGAATGCTATATATATGGGACATACAACATTTTGCTGCGAAGAGACAGAATCAATAGATCATTTATTCTGGTATTGTCCCAATGTAGCTTGTTTCTGGTCACAGGTTCAGGAATGGTTAAAAAATGTATATTTTCAAATAAAACAAAATCACACAAATAGCAGTGTTGGGCAATTTGGAAAGCCATAGTCAGTCAATAAATAATATAATAATACTCGTAGGAAAGGTTTTCATCTTTAGCTCAGAATATGTGGATACTATACGATTAGAAAGGTAAAAAAAATGATGTAAAACATCACAGCACAATTAAAAAATATGGCACATGGACACCAAACGAAGGTGGTCTATGGTGATAGGTGTGATGGGCTGAGAGTGGCTGAGGGGCGGGATTAAAGAGCTTATGTTTAGTAATGTATTATTGTTATGCGACTGTTTTATATAAMAGTACCATGTATGTAAAATGTATATGTTGCAAAAAAGCTGTAAAAAAACGAAGATATTTGTCCTCCGAAGAGGGTGGTGGTGGAGGGGTTAATAATAATGAAAAAATAAACATGCACGCACACAGTTACGCACACACACACCTGTTCTGAGAAGGTGGGTGAGTGGATGCAGCTGAAGTCTTTGAGGCTGTCCTGCAGCACGCGCAGCCTCAAGGTGCCCTCCACCACATCCACACTCTTCAGCTGGAAGTCGTTCACTGGGTCAAGGGTCATCGCCCCGCCTGGGTTGGCCTCCGCCAATCGCAGGAGTTCCTGGGTTGCCGTGGAGATGGCTTGACCCGGAGGATCGAGCCTGTGAGAAATGGAGCGAGGGAGAAAGGATGGAAGGAAGGAGAGAAAGATGGAAATAGACTCAATAGAGGTGGCTCTTTTTTCTGTGCATTCAATGAAATGTAGAGTGCTATTCAATAGAAGAAGGTAGATGGATAGACACTTGAGTGGTCATGATGACATAACACATATCAACACCTCATTTGCCTAGATAAACATGGTTGTGTTGGCTCAGGGGAGCAATAATGTGCAAAAAGGCTGAAACATACTACCACGCTACATAATAATGCATTAATGCATTAATGCGCACACACACACACACACACACACACACACACACACACACACACACACACACACACACACCACACACACACACAACACACACACACACCACACACACAACACACACACACACACACACAGTGTCCCACTCTCATACTAACACACACACCTGAAGCGAAGCTGCTGCCTCTTGTTGTAGTTGTCGATGATTCGGTCAGGGATCACCTTCAGGGTCTTGACTGTGATGGCTGAGACGTCCTGTAGCTTCAGCTTCTGGACCGTGTGACTGCAGGGACCTAGCCACGGATCATACAGAGCGTACACAATCGTTGTGGGTTATTCAGTTTAAGCTTGTGTGAACTTGTTAGGGAGTGTTAGCATGTTTCTGTGTGTGTTCAAATAGCCGTGTGTGTGTTGAGGCAGCGGTGTGTGTCTTTATTGGTAAATGTGTACAGTACCAGTCAAAAGTTTGGACACACCTACTCATTCAAGGGTTTGTCTTTATTTTTACTAATTTATACATTGTAGAATAATAGTCAAGACATCAAAACTATGAAATAACACATATGGAATCCTCCAGTAAACAAGAAAAGGTTAAACAAATCAAAATATATTTTATATTTGAAATTCTTCAAAGTAGCCACCCTTTGCCTTGATGACAGCTTTGGACACTCTTGGCATTCTCTCAACCAGCTTCATGAGGTGGTCACCTGGAATGCATTTCAATTAACAGGTGTGCCTTGTTAAAAGTTAATTTGTGGAATTTCTTTCCTTCTTAATGCGTTTGAGCCAATCAGTTGTGTTGTGACAAGATAGGGGTGGTATACAGAAGATATCCCTATTTGGTAAAAGACCAAGTCCATATTATGGCAAGAACAGCTCAAATAAGCAAAGAGAAATGACAGTCCATCATTACGTTAAAACATGAAGGTCAGTCAATACGGAAAATGTTAAGAACTTTGAACATTTCTTCAAGTGCAGTCGCAAAAACCTTAATGGGCTTTGATGAAACTGGCTCTCATGAGGACCGCCACAGGAAAGAAAGACCCAGAGTTACCTCTGCTGCAGAGGATAAGTTCATTAGCGTTAACTGCACCTCAGATTGCAGCCCAAATAAATGCTTCACAGAGTTCAAGTAACAGACACATCTCAACATCAACTGTTCAGAAGAGACTACATGAATCAGGCTTTCATGGTCGAATTTCTGCAAGGAAACCACTACTAAAGGACACCAATAAGAAGAAGAGACTTGCTTAGGCCAAGAAACACGAGCAATRGACATCAGACCGGTGGAAATCTGTCCTTTGTTTTTATGAGTCCAAATGTGAGATTTTTGGTTCCAACCGCCATGTCTTTGTGAGACGCAGAGTAGGTGAACAGATGATCTCCGCATGTGTGGTTCCCACTGTGAAGCATGGAGGAGGAGGTGTGATTTTTTTTGAACCTTTATTTAACTAGGCAAGTCAGTTAAAAACAAATTCTTATTTACAATGACGGCCTACCGGGGAACAGTGCAAGGGCAGAACAACAGATTTTTACCTTTCGGATACTGTCCCAATGCTCTAACCACTCTGACCCAATGCTCTACCTTCCGCCCTGTGATGGTGCTTTGCTGGTGACACTGTAAGTGATTTATTTAGAATACAAGGCAAACTTAACCAGCATGGCTACAACAGTATTCTGCCACGATCTGCCATCCCATCTGGTTTGCGCTTAGTGGGACTATCATTTGTTTTTCAACAGGACAATGACCCAAAACACACCTCCAGGCTGTATAAGGGCTATTTGACCAAGAAGGAGAGTGATGGAGTGCTGCATCAGATGACCTGGCCTCCACAATCACCTGACCTCAACCCAATTGAGATGGTTTGGGATGAGTTGGACCGCAGAGTGAAGGAAAAGCAGCCAACAAGTGCTCAGCATACGTGGGAACTCCTTCAAGACTGTTGGAAAAGCATTCCTCATGAAGCTGGTTGAGAGAATGCCAAGAGTGTGCAAAGCTGTCATCAAGGCAAAGGATGGCTACTTTGAAGAAACTCAAACATAAAATACATTTTGATTTGTTTAACACTTTTATGGTCTTCATTATTTGGTCTTCACTATGTAGAAAATAGTTTAAAAAAACWAAGAAAAATCCTGGAATGAGTAAGTGTGTCCAAACGTTTGACTTGTACTGTTCGTCGCTAATAGGAGAGGTTGAGCATCAATCAGTGTGTGTGTGTGTGTGTGTGTGTGTGTGTGTGTGTGTGTGTGCATAAATATGTGCGCATGAACTGACCTTCAGGTGTAAAGAGGGCAGTGTTGTAGAGGTGGGGGAAGGCACTGCCGTTGGGGCTGTCCCCTCCTCCCTCCTCGTTGCCTTTCTCACAGATGATGAGAGCAGTAAACGTACGATTCACTGAGTCACTGGAAACCTGGGAGAGAAATTAAAGAAATGAAGGACGAGAGGAGGAGTGAGAAAGGAGAATGATAACTGCATTACATGGCTTTGTCACCTATAAAAAAATGTTAAACATTTTTTTTAAAACACACACACACACCTGTAGGATGACTCCGAGGGCGTTGAAGTGCTGTTTGTTGTTGACCACTACCACTCGTCCCACGGAAAGAGCTTTCAACCCATTCACAGAYCCCAGAACAGCACACTGAAAGATGACAGACGGACAATTAACAAATCTTAGTGATGTTTAAAAAWAWATATATATAATAATTATGACACTTTTGCACCTTCAATTATATTCAGTTGTTTTGTGATGTGGTTTGAGCTTGAGTGTTTTAAGATAGTGTGTGTTATACATAAGTGAGTGTCTGTCTGTGGGCACGTGTGTGTCTTTGTGCATGTGTGTGYCTTTACAGTATGTTGTGTGTGTACCTGCAGCGCCTCAGCGGTGAGGCGTAGCTCAGTGACAGTGTAGTAGTACGGCAGTAGGTCAGACAGCTGACCCTCCGTGTCCAGAGGAGGGAGAGAGGACAGGGTCTGTTTCAACTGACCAATCTGCTGCTCATGGGCCTGAGAGAAGGACGAAAATATAAGATATACTTTTATTATTAGTTCATATGCGCTGGGAATTTGTCTTCTGCTTTTACCCCTCTGATAAACACACACAAATACATACAAACGCAGGTTGGAGAGAGACTTTATGTAGGAAGATCTAAAGGAATGTAAATGAATGTAGATCATCAGTAAGCATAAATAGATGTGATGTCAAATATGTATATTACGGACAATATTCCTGTTCTGACTCCTGCCATCAAAAGCTGAATGGACCTTTGATAAAGGAGCTCGAATTCCATATTCTATATTTACAAAAAAATATACGGGGGATTGGAAATGATGCAGACAATTACATTGATGGAAGCCACAATCTATCTGCAATATTAAAGCTGATCTCCATTTTGTTTTTAAATGTAGTCACATTTTCTTTTTAAACTGGTAGTCCTCAACTGTTATCCATTATCTCTAGAATTTTGTCCCAAGTGCTTGTGGGTAATGTAGTACAGTACCTGTGTGTCTCTGTGGCTCTCAGAGAAGCTCCTCCTCATCATGTCGGTGACTCGGAGGGCTTCCACACGCAGCAGGTTGAGGATCATGGTGTAGGTCAGCCTGAACTGGGACTGCAGCACTGTGGGCTTCCCCTTGACGGCAAAGAAGAAGTGTCATTGAAATTCATGTCGCTACTATGTTGTACACACGAAAAAGAATAAGAAATGGAGGTAATGGAGCAGGAACCTTTCAATGTTGATTGAGAAAGGTTAGTGCTAGAACACACAGGGTGGAGGTACGGAGGATGAAGTTGAGCATTTCTTAATCATATAGACAGTTACAGTTAGCATTTAGCAAAGCAAACAACTTAAAGAGAGCCCTACATTCTTTCCAGATGATCTGATCAGGAAAAACTCGGGGCCATAGTTGTACAGTAACAGTTAGCGATTAGTTACCGCTGCTATCGAGCAAATGACTGTTAGCATAAGGCTAAAACAATTGATCCAACAATTGATCCACGATGGCAGTTGGCAGCGAGAGAGTGATAGGGAGATATAATCATGTTTTCTACAGAACAGTTTAGAGGATTTTCATATCCTTGATCTAGCAACAGGAGGATCAATTCAGGAAGGAAATAGTCCACTCCAAAGCCCCACATTAAAGAGGTTGGTTTAAAATAAGTCCCTTGAGAGTTTAATGAGGCACTTGTTTATACTGTACAAGCTAGCGTGCAGCAAACCTAGAGGAGCAGTGAATGGCTGTTTCCCAAATGGTAACCTATTCCCAAAACCTACATAGGGCACTACTTTTGACCAGTTCCCTATGGGCCCCAGTCAAAAGTAGTGCGCTACATAGGGCATAGGATGCCAATTGGTGTGTAGCCTATGTTCTGTACAATGGAGGAGCACTTACAGGGCGAGCTTGATGGAAACTGTTGAGGGATTTCGGATTTAAATACGAAATATGGGATTTTTATTATCCTTAGTAGAATAGCAATCCCTTTTTAATTATATGAGCCATCCCCTCACCCTTGGGAAATGTAAGCCAAGTAATACCCTTGTATAAACGAAGTGACTGACGTAGTGCAGCTATTCCCAAAATGTTTCTTTCCGGGGACCACCATATCAGTGTCAATTTTTTTTWAACAAAAAATATTTTTGCGGTCAAATTTAAAATCAGTTTGATATGTGAATGTAAGAGATTAATTAAAGGCCTATTATTACAGATGGATGTTTATTAAACAATTTGTATTGCGAAAAGTAAAAAATCATTAATACTCCCAACTGTGGCAGGTAGCTTAGTGTTTAARAAGAGTATTGGGCCAGTAATCGAACAGTCACGAATCTCCAAGCCAGCAAGGTGGGAAAATCTGCTGTTCAGCCCTTGAGCAAGGCAGTTAAAACTCAGCAACAACTACTCCCAGGGCACCGATGACGTGGACTTCGRTTAAGGCAGCCTCTCTTATTCAGAGACGTTGGGTTAAATACGGAAGACAGATTTCAGCTGAATGCATTCAGTTGTACAACTGACGAGATATTCCCTTATCTTTCCTTTTTGGAAGAAAAAATCTAATAAAAATAGACCTGAAAAAGAATGACGATCTACCTGGTTCTTAAATTGTATATATTTTTTGCAGCTTCCTTCTGCTCTATGTGCTTACAGAGTACCAAGGGGTTCAAATCAAGTATCTTATATTAACAGCAAAGGCAAGTTAGGGCATAGTCTTCACCAAAGGATATATATTCCTGCTCAAAGCAACATATCACCAATCAATTCAAAACAGAACTAAGATATACCAACAGTAGATGTTAACTGGAGCACCGTCAGGTCCAACATTAACATTCTCATCAAGAAACACAAAATCACCAAATCACCCCACTACAATTTGGCACACGAGTTATGAGACTCTTTTTCAGATGAACATAAATTCAACCCCCGTCTGTATGGTTTTTTCCTCCTTTTGGCAAATCTGTGGCTTCATCATTATTTTTGTCTAAATCCATCCCCAGTCTTCCCAATGTGCTACTGCTTAATGATGACTTCGCTGAACCTAACGTACAGGCAAAGAAGGATTTGGCTTGCMGGCTTAACAGCAGCCAAGAGAATGGTTGCCTTACGATGGCAAGCCCCACACATTCTGCCACATCAGCAACGGATTTCCTCATTCATGGACATTGCACAACTTAAACTGTCAATCTCTCGACCGCATGGTGCAAAATCTGAAAATATTAGCATGTGGACTACAACACTCAACAGTTTAAAATCAGTACTTTGATATATGCACTCAAGTAACCAGGTCCTGCAGGTGGGAAGGGGGGTGGGAAGGGGAGGGGGATGGGGGGGGATACATGTGTATGTGTTCAATGTCTGTTTGTGTTGGTTTGTCCTGTCAACCMAAAAAATTATATAAACTTCATCACAAAAATACATTTAAAAAAATGTATCACAGACCACCAGTGGTCCACTGATGTAGTGGTATTGAATGGAAGACAACAGTACATTCTGATGGAAGCCTTACCAGCATCATGACATTTAGGTCCCCCATGTCATGTACCCCTGACTTGCAGAGGATGATGACAGTGCCTGTGGCGTCCAGACCTCTCCTACCCGCCCTACCAGCCATCTGGATATACTCACCTGAGAGAGAGCGAGAGCGAGAAGAGAGAGAGCGACAGAAAGAGAGAGAGAGCGACAGCGGCAAAGAGGTTAGTCATACGGAACTAAGAGCTCTTAAACATGTAGAAAAACATCCATTCTATTTTCTCCTTCCCACTCAAATATCAGAGAGAAAGCGAGAGAGAGATTGAAGTGACATCAGATTAAAATACTGCCTGTAAGCATCATGCTCTGCTTTTCTATCAGACCGACAGAGGCAGGCAGAGAGACAGACACAGACAGAAAAAGTCAGACTGACAGAGAGAGAGCGAGAGAGAGCGAGAGAGAGCGAAAGAGAGAGAGAGAATGAAAAGGATGTTAAGTACGGTTGTAACGTTTCACCATGGTTTGGTAGGTATTGCAGTCATGGTTCGGTTTCAGTACAGCAGGAAAATGGAGTTGATTTTTGAATACCAACACGTTATATTTTCTTAAATGAAAACACAAGATCACTCAACAACAACAACAACACAAAAATAAAGTGCAATATCTGTGTGAAATCAACATGTAAACATGGCTCAAACATTGTATTGGCCTATGCTAGAATGTTTTCTAACAAAGAGGAAAATATGCGCACTTGTGTGACTCATAAAGGGGGCGTGTCTGTGGCACGGTACTTCTCATTCCCCGTTCCGCAGAAATGTGATGGGCTGTTACTGTTAAGTAGCTCTCTGTAGACCTGGACTGCCATCCATCTGTAGTAAGCGCAACACAGGGTGTATTGGCAAATTCATTGACAACTTCATTGACACCTTTAGCTTGCTTATTTAGAGGTGGTACTACCTGTTTGCTGAAACGGGTGTGAGAGGGTGTAGTTCGTTACGTGGCTCGAGCACTTTCACAAGGTGCTGAACCTCCCTATTCTTCTCAACCACCGACAATGGGCGCATGTCCGTGGCTATAAACATAATGTTACCTTTTATTTTTGGGGGGCCTGGTCAGAATCAGCTGCCGAAGGGCTGCTTGAATGCAGAGGGGAGACAAAGTTGTGTTGTTCTTTTTGTGTTTCCCACCTGTTCCGGTGGTAGGAATACTGGGGTGATGTCGGCGTAAATGTGTCAACATGTTTGAGGTGTTGGCAGCTGCATAGGTTATTCTCGTTGAGCAGTGGAGACATACTCTCTCTGTCCATCGCCACTGTAATCTACTGGGAAGCCAAAATGTTCCCAAACTGGAGATTGTAACAATGGAGAAGAATCCTCCTGGTTAATCGACCCCACCACKCACCATAGTAAAGAACTAGATCCCGGCTGCCCCTCGCAAAAGGACCGTTTGAAATGAGCCAAATTAAGATTTGAATTTTGATTACAACTCGCACATAGGCTGAAGTTGCTTTAATTACCACCTACCTGGTTAAATAAAGGTKAAATAAATAAAAAAAACTCAAGAGACTTATAAAGCAGCATCGGCATAGCCTATAGGCCTAGTGAGTTTATTTGTATTATAATTTTATTCCGGGTTTACCGTGTAGACCGAAGAGGTCCCCGTACCGAATGGTTCGGTACTAATACGGGTACCATTACWCCCTTAATGTTGTGTATATAAACGTGTGAGGGGGGAAGAGAGCGTACCAGGTAGCAGGTTTCTGAAGCCGGTGCCATCGTGTTTCCGTATGCTGTCAAACACCACTGTCCTCGCAGGCATGTTCACTCCCATAGCAAACGTCTCAGTGGCAAACAGAACCTGAGGGAGACACGTTTATTGTAAAGTGTGTTAAGACTTTGTTAAACGCACTTKAAACACATTTTGAGTTGATGACATAGGTAGGTAAGTTGGGACTAATAATCAGACATGTCATTTCAAGATATTCACAAATTGTCACACTGATTCCAAAAACGGACCAATAAGATTCACCTTTACTAGCCCCCGCGAGAACAGCATCTCAATGACCTCCTTCATGATTGGCAGGATGCCACTGTGATGCACACCGATACCCCTCTTCAGTAGGTCCCTGATCAACAGGATCTACAACATAGGAGGAGTTTGTAACAACAACTCCTAGGGTATATGTCCAAAAGTTCAATCTACGTGCTAYAATTGGCTATAATATGGAATGAATAATTCCGCAGTCCTGTGAGCCGATTTCATTGCATTGCTGATGGTTGCATGAAACATTTTCCAAGGAACAATAGAACATGATAGGCAGGTCTTAGTTCTCCCAGACAACAGGCCCCAGCCAGAGTGCACCCTACCTGGGGCAGCTGGCGGTCCCCTCCCCTGAGGCGTCTCAGGCTCTTCTGGAAGAAGGAGTGGATCTCGCTCTTCTCCACCGAGCTGGTGAGGTCCATGGAGGTTAGAGAGCGGGCATTGTCGTCGCAGCGCGTCCTGGAGAAGGTGAACGCCACCACGGGGGTCTGCTGGCGCTGGGACAGGAAGTGGAGGAGGGAAAGCCACACTGCCCGGTCCTGGTGGAGAGAGATGGAGAGAGGGGTGAGAAAATGGCGAGAGGGAAAGAGTAAAGAAATGATACAGGGAGAAGATGGCCCATGGAGAACTGGCAAAGTAGAGAAGATGTTCAAAGACTGGCAGAAGTCCTACGATGGGGATGAGTGACAGAGAGGGTRAAGGAGACAGAGAGAGAGGGCTCTATGTTCGGCTGGCATTAAGGCGGTGCTAGTGTCAAACGTATGTTCATTGGCAATTTYGACCTGTTAAAGCCAGCTCTCTTTTATTTTCAAACTTGCACAAGGATTGGTAATTTACCTGTCTTTAAATCAGCTCACTTTTGCTCAGATGGGAGGGGTGGAAATATTTGAGTGCCAAAGTGCTAATTGCAGGCAGTGCTGGTAGGGATGTTTAAGAACCACCAAAAGCTGGTTTAAGCGGTAACGAGGTTGGTTATGGCATGAATTTTGACAGCAGAGGCAGCTTATCTAGCTGTGAAGCACACTGCCCATTTGCACATGGAACAAGAGTAATGTGCTTTCGTTGCCTGTATACTTCGTATTTAAAAATATATATTTTTTCTTCTCCCAATTTCATTTTATTTGATTAAAAACCAATATAGCCTCAACTGCTCTCAATGAAGGCAATTGTTTTGGGGGTCCTACCCATTGCAATCGCCAAATAGTCAAGACTGTCGCTAAATGGTTTGGCTCGTGAGACTGCTTGGAAATGAATCTTAAATCACAAAAGCTYTTTTTAAACATAAAGTTTCAGGGGAGCAAAACTGTGAGCTGACATTCCCTTTCAATCTACAGTGCATACGGAAAGGATTGTTACATTACAGCCTTATTCTAAAATGAATTCAATAGTTTTTTTCCCTCATCAATCTACACACACCCAGAGTTACCTCTGCTGCAAAGGATAAGTTCATTAGAGTTAACTGCACCTCAGATTGCAGCCCAAATAAATGCTTCACAGTGTTCCAGTAACAGACACATCTCAACATCAACTGTTTAGAGGGACTGAGTGAATCAGGTCTTCATGGTCGAATTGCTGCAAAGAAACCACTACTAAAGGACACCTAGAAGAAGAAGAGACTTGCTTGGGCCAAGAAACACGAGCAATGGACATTAGAACGGTGGAAATCTGTCCTTTGGTCTGATGACTCCAAATTTGAGGCAGAGTAGGTGAACGGATGATCTCCGCATGTGTGGTTCCCACCGTGAACCATGGAGGAGGAGATGTGGGGCTGCTTTGCTGGTGACATTGTCAGCGATTTCTTTAGAATTCAAGGCACACTTAACCAACATGGCTACCACAGCATTCTGCAGCGATACACCATCCCATCTGGTTTGCGCTTAGTGGGACTATCATTTGTTTTTCAACAGGACAATAACCCAAAACACACCTCCAGGCTGTGTAAGGGCTATTTGACCAAGATGAGAATGAAGGAGTGCTGCATCAGATGACCTGGCCTCCACAATCACCCGACCTCAACCCAATTGAGATGGTTTGGGATGAGTTGGACCGCAGAGTGAAGGAAAAGCAGCCAACCAGTGCTCAGCATATGTGGGAAATCTTTCAAGACTGTTGGAAAAGCATTCCTCATGAAGCTGGTTGAGAGAATGCCAAGAGTGTGCAAAGCTGTCATCAAGGCAAAGGGTTGCTACTTTGAAGAAACTMAAATATAAAATATATATTGATTTGTTTAGCACTTTTTTGGTTACTACATGATTCCATAGGTGTTATTTCATAGTTTTGTTGTCTTCACTAATTTTCTACAATGTAGAACATAGTAAAAATAAAGAAAAACCCTGGAATGAGTAGGTGTGTCCAAACTTTTGACTGGTACTGTATGTCTCAACATCCCTCCCTACATTGCATAAGTTAAATTATTTATGACACATTTTATGATTTATGCAACCTTAAAAGAAACGTAGCCTAAAACGAAAGGGGCAGTATGTGATGGAGAAGATTTTAATTGAATTTGAATTCAAAGATGGAGGAAGCAGGCTCAAATCAGAGCAGTGCATAATGTCTTCACTATTATTTTACAATGTAGAAAATAGTACAAATAAAGAAAAACCCTGGAATGAATAGGTGTGTCCAAACTTTTGGCTGGTACTGTATGTAAATGAGGTATGTTTTTTATTTGTAATAATTTTGCAAAAAATTCTAAAAACCTGTTCTGCTTTGTCATTATGGGGTATGTATTGTGTGTAAATTGATAATGGAAAAAATATTTAAACAATTTTTTTTTTTTGAATAAGGCTGTAACGTAACAAAATGTGGAAAATGTCAAGGGTTCTGAATACTTTCTGAATGAACTGTATGTATTGTAGGTAGGCCTACATTATTTGAGCCATACAGCTCCATTTCAGACGTGTGTAAAACCCCCTCCTTGATGAAGGCTACATGTGTCCATGTCCATCATGAGAAGACAGATGAGAACCTCTGTGAATACCGGTGAACATTGTATTTAGAAATTATTTTCCTGTAACAATTGCTTGTTTTCCGTTTCATATGTTCAAAACCCAAGCCCGTACCCATGGCCTACTTTAAAAGCAGGCTGGTTCAACAGCAATGTGTTGTGTCTTTTTTATCCTGCCGATTTTATAATATAATTAAAAAACAGACTGGTTTTAATAAAATTAAACGAAAAATAAGCAAACTTATTAGAATGATTCACCGTCCTGGTTTTAAGGACACTGGTGGCCACATGTTTTTATTTGACCTTTATTTAACTTTTGACTTGCCTAGTGAAATAAAGGTGATATTAAAAAAAACTTGAAGCAACCACATATTTAGCCATGAAGCACGTTCTGATTGACCAGTGAGCGGGCAAGCCTCGACACACCTACAACTTGTTTACTCGTCAAAACMCAGCCGTTTCGCGCCACCGCAAGGAACTGCGCCCACAATTACGGTTGTGAAAATAGCAACAATATTTCTGACACACCACCAAACCTATAGTGCTACTGCCAGCTCTTATATTTACCATTGTGTTAGGTTTGTTAAAATAGAGCCCAGAGAGAGTAGGGAWGATATTCTGTACCTGATTAGGTGTAGTGTTCTGAGATGAATTTTTCGTCCCAAAGGACTGTGCGTGTTTACTGGTGCGTTCCTTCTTGGCATCTATAGCAGCATAGTACCTTAAAAACAAAGAAGCCACCAACATTAAAAAGTGATCACTACATTACTCTCCATGACAACTAGAGCTGGGCGATATGGACAAAAAGCCATATCACTATATATTGACTGATTATCACGATAATGATCAATTGAACGATAAGTTTACAACATTAATGTGCACCAGTTCCTTTTTTATATTACCTTTGAAACTACTACTGCTACTACTTTGAATGCAGTGGCTATCAATTGTCCTGTTAGCAATAGTAGCAGACATTTCCTTTCAAACATCACATTCCTCTAGTAAAAGGCTACTTATCTTTATTATCGATATCAGTAAAACGTCCTGGATAAATTGTCGGTTCGGTCGGTATCGATAATTTTCGGATTACCATCCAAGCTGTTATGAGGCCAGGTGTGTGTGTGTGGGTGCGCGTGTACTTACCCTTTGGTTTGGAAGTTGCCCGAAGGGTCCAGCAGTAGGAACATCTCCTTCTGGGTCTTGGTGCTGTTGCCTGTGTACAGGTAGTGCTCCAGAGGCACAGGTCTCTTCGCTGTGCTGATCACATAGATGTGCTTCTTTTTAATGCGCCTGGAGAGGAGATAGGAAGGGAGTGGAGAAACTAAAGCATCCGTACACAACTCAAAGACATCATTCCATTCATAGACTACAGGCCAACCACAACACACACTATACATGCTCCATACTGTGACCATAGCAACGGCTATTACTGTACTTTAACTAGGGTCAGGAGTTTTTTCTAACCACATGACTTGACCAACAAATACTCTGGGTCCTAGAGATAGGAAAAACTCTGGGCCCTAGTTTTAGACTCAGTAGGTCATGTACTCACGAAAACATGCATGGTTTAACAGTGTCTTTCCCAACATACACTACATGACCAAAAGTGGACACCTGTTCGTTGAACATCTCATTCCAAAATCATGGGCATTAATATGGAATTGGTCCCCCCTTTGCTGCTATAACATCCTCCACTCTTCTGGAATAGCTTTCCACTAGATGTTGGAACATTCAGCCACAAGAGCATTAGTGAGGTCGGGCTCTGATGTTGTGGGTGATTAGGCCTGGCTCGGCATTCCAATTCATCCCAAAGGTGTTCGATGGGGTTGAGGTCAGGGCTCTGTGCAGGCTAGTCAACTTCTTCCACACCGATCTCAACAAAACAATTCTGTATGGACCTCGCTTTGTGCACGGGGGCATTGTCATGCTGAAACAGGGAAGGGCCTTCCCCAAACTGTTGCCACAAAGTTGGAAGCACAGAATTGTCTAGAATGTCATTGTATTCTGTAGCGTTAAGATTTCCATTCACTGGAACTAAGGGGCTTGGTCTGGGGCTGTTTTTCATGGTTCAGGCTATTATTCCTCCTCACCAAACTTTACAGATGGCATTATGCATTGGGGCAGGTAGCGTTCTCCCGGCATCCGCCAAACACAGATTCATCTGTTGGACTGCCAGAATGTCAAGCGTGATTCATCAATCCAGAGAACGCATTTCCACTGCTTCAAAGTCCAATGGTGGCGAGCTTTACGCCACTCCAGCCGACGCTTGGAATTGCGCATGATGATCTTAGGCTTGTGTGTGGCTGCTCGGCCATAGAAACCCATTTCATGAAGCTCCCGACGAACAGTTCTTGTGCTGACGTTGCTTCCAGAGGCAGTTTGGAAAGAAGATTTTTACGCGCTATGCACTTCAGCGGTCCCATTCTGTGAGCTCAACACAGGGGCCCAACAAGGGAGTGTGCTCAGCCCCCTCCTGTACTCCCTGTTCACCTTTGACTGCGTGGCCACGCACGCCTCCAACTCAATCATCAAGTTTGCAGACGACACAACAGTAGTAGGTCTGTTTACCAACAATGACGACATGGCCCTCACCTCCTCCCTATAGGCTCTGGGAGTGTGGTGCCAGGAAAATAACCTCTCACTCAACGTCAACAAAATAAAGGAGCTGATCGTGGACTTCAGGAAACAGCAGAGGGAGCACCCCCCTATCCACATCGACGGGGCCGCAGTGGAGAAGGTGGAAAGCAAGTTCCTCAGCATACATATCACTGACAAACTGAAATGGTCCACCCACACAGACATTGTGGTGAAGAAGGCGCAACAGAAGGCTGAAGAAACTTGGCTTGGCACCTAAAACCCTCATACTTTTACAGATGCACAATTGAGAGTATCCTGTCGGGGTGTATCACCGCCTGGTACGACAACTGCACCGCCCGCAATCACAGGGCTCCTCACAGGGTGGTGCGGTCTGCCCAACGCATCACCGGGGGCAAACTACCTGCCCTCCAGGACACCTACAGCACCCGATGTCACAAAGGCAAAAAAGATCATCAAGGACAACAACCACCCGAGCCACTGCATGTTCACCCCGCTACCATCCAGAAGGCGAGGTCAGTACAGGTGCATCAAAGCTGGGACCGAGACTAAAAAACTGCTTCTATCTCAAGGCCATCAGACTGTTAAATAGCCATCACTAGGACCTTAGAGACTGCTGCCCTATATACATAGACTTGAAATCAATGGCCACTCTAATAATGGAACACTAGTCACTTTAATAATGTTTACATATTTTGCATTACTCATCTCTATGTATACACTACCATTCAAAAGTTTGGGGTCACTTAGAAATGTCCTTGTTTTTGAAAGAAAAGCATATTTTTTGTCCATTAAAATAACAGTGATGGTTGCTGATAATGGGCCTCTGTACGCCTATGTAGATATTCCATTAAAAATCTGCCATTTCCAGCTCCAATAGTCATTCACAAAATGAACAATGTCTACACTGTATTTCTGACCAATTTTATGTTATTTTAAATGGACAACAAATTTGCTTTTCTTTCAAAAACAAGGACATTTCTAAGTGACCCCAAACTTTTGAACGGTAGTGTATACTGTATTATGTTCTATTCTACAGTATTTTAGTCTATGCCGCTCTGGCATTGCTCTTCCAAATATTAATATATTCTTAATTCCATTCCTTTACTTTAGATTTGTGTGTATTGTTGTGAAATTGTTAGATATTACTTGTTAGATATTACTGCACTCTTGGAGCTAGAAACACAAGCATTTCACTACACCCGCAATAACATCTGCTAAACGTGTATTTGACCAATAAAATTGGATTTGATTTTGATTTGTATGGCCTACCACTTTGCGGCTGAGCCGTTGTTGCTCTTAGTCGTTTCCACTTCACAATAACAGCACTTCAGTTGACCGGGGCAGCTCTAGCAGTTGACCGGGGCAGCTCTAGCAGGACAGAAATTTGCCAAACTGACTTGTTGGATAGGTGGCATTCTATGACGGTGCAACGTTGAAAGTCACTGAGCTCTTCAGTAAGGCCATTCTACTGCACATGTTTGTCTATGTAGATTGCATGGCTGTGTGCTCGATTTTATACAACAGGTGTGGCTGAAATAGCCAAATCCAGTAATTTGAAGGTGTTTCCACATACTTTTGTATATATAGTGTACATGCTTTGGGTTTGGTGATGACAGGTGTTAAGGTGTGGTGATCAGGAGAACAGTAGGCAATAGTTGACAACGTACCCGACCCACTCACTGAACTCCACAGCGTTGGGGACAGTGGCACTCAGAAGAATAATGCTGACATGGTCGGGTAACATGATCAGAACCTCCTCCCACACCACTCCTCTCTAATAGGGAGAGAAAGACAAAAAGGGAGGGAAAGAAAATGGAAGAGAATGAGATTTAGTGACACGTGTGATTGACCAAAACAATGAGAGAGGAAGGTTTTGAGAGTGAGGCTTCTCCGTTACCTCAGCATCATTGATGTAGTGAACCTCGTCAAAGATCACCCACTCTAAATCTCTGATGACCTCCGAACCATTATAGAGCATGGACCTACAAGGGAGGGAGGGAGGGAGAAAGTGTCAGTCAAACAGTACATGGAAAAGCATCACTCAGTGTTACATAGTTAATAAGCTGATGTATAGGCCTACATGGATAGGGGTATGTAAAAATATAACCATGGTTTGCGTTCAATTAGACAGTATAAAACAGTGTTCCATAGGGTTAATGTGTGATAGAATGTGTCATTTTATATTATAATGTGTAATGTTTGGTGTATATGATGTACTGTATATGTTACAATCCCCCATAGAGCGGAGCTTGGTCCTAGAGGCGTGGAGGTATAACGTGACAGTGTGATATAATGTGTACAGTTACATAATAATGTGACACGTTTTCTAAGTGATTGATATGAGGTACCGTATATGTTACGTCACCTCAATATCTCAGTGGTCATGATGAGACAGGAGGCTTCAGGACTCARCTGTACGTCGCCGGTCAGAAGCCCCACGTCCCCAAAGGTGGTCTTGAAGTCCCGGAACTTCTGATTGGACAGCGCCTTGATGGGGGAGGTGTAGATGGTCCTATCCGAAGGTGCAAATAGATGGAGAGGTTAGATTGCACCAGAGGCGATTGGATGGCCTAACATGGAAAACCAGGAACAACTCAATTTCCTATTCGTCCATTTCAATGATTCAGGTCAAAACATCCGGAATTTCTAATAAATCCCATATTTTTACCCTGTTGGATTAAAGATTTTAGAGAATATGACAAATGTGTAAACACACACACCTGGTCATGTGCTTCTGTGAGAGTGCTATGGCGTATTCTGCCACCACGGTTTTGCCTGCTGATGTGTGAGCTGCCACAAACACAGACTCATGGGCCTCCAGCCTCAACACTGCCTGCTTCTGGAACACGTCCAACTCAAAGGGATACTGGGAGAGGTGGGGATCACATTAGTATTGTGGAATGAACAAGGTTCTGTGCCAATAAGGGATTAGACTAATAATGTCATAACACTATAAAACAAAACTACATGGGACTAATCAACACATTCATCATCGACATATTCAACTTCATTTATCAAACCAACAACATATTTTGTCATTGCAGCACAGTACCTTGAAGGCAGGGTTAGGGATACGTTTGTAGAAGTCACCGCAGGGGGAGGTGATGTTTATTGGGATTGCCCATCTCTTCTTCTCCTCCTGGCCCTCTGCTGGTTTGGTCATTCCTCCATCTTTCTTCTCTGTAGAGGTGGTCCCAGGTGTAGAGGGAGAGTCCTACAGGAGAAAATATACAACCACCTTTCAGTATATGAACATGATAAACCACAGAAGCTAAGTTTGAGGCGAAACTACATTTGAGATGTAGATTGTATTTGTCAATAAACAACAGAAAAACGATATATATTTATTGAATACCTTGATCCCCAGGTCTTCCAGGCTGTTGGTTCTGGGCAGTTTGGGTGCGTTTCCACTTCCGTGGCCTTTCTCCTTCTCCTCTGCCTCAGGCTGGGAGTCTATGATGTCATCAAAGGTGGACAGGAGGGACAGGAGATTGATTTCTCCCTTTGTGGTTTTGGCATCTTCATAGAGAATTTTTAAAAAGAAAGAAAACGTATTATATATTTATTCAAGCCAAGTCCAAGGCAAAAGGATAACCTTTAGGAACAAACGGCCATTCAAACCTTTGTCAATGAAGTCCATCCCAACTTTCAGGCCAGGGGGCACTGTGAGTAACCCTAAGGTAAAGAGAAATACATACTGTATATTACTTACATACACATGCAATAAGCCAAGCAAGAAACACATATGCTCAATAACAAAAAGATCTGTCTAATCACTCAAATCTGTATTCTGATTTTTGAAAAGAACCATTTGGTTCCTAGGGAACAGCRRCATACCACCCTGCATACCACTGCTGGCTTGCTTCTGAAGCTAAGCAGGGTTGGTCCTGGTCAGTCCCTGGATGGGAGACCAGGTGCTGCTGGAAGTGGTGTTGGAGGGCCAGTAGGAGGCACTCTTTCCTCTGGTCTAAACAAAGATCCCAATGCCCCAGGGCAGTGATTGGGGACACTGCTCTGTGTAGGGTGCCGTCTTTCGGATGGGACGTTAAACGGGTGTCCTGACTCTCTGAGGTCATTAAAGATCCCATGGCACTTATCGTAAGAGTAGGGGTGTTAACCCCGGTGTCCTGGCTAAATTCCCAATCTGGCCCTCAACCATCAAGGTCACCTAATAATCCCCAGTTTACAATTGGCTCATTCATCCCCCTCCTCTCCCCTGTAACTATTCCCCAGGTCGTTGCTGCAAATGAGAATGTGTTCTCAGTCAACTTACCTGGTAAAATAACGGTAAAATAAAAATAAAWTWAAAAAAAACAGCACACAGACTGTTTTTTTGTTTTTTTTACTTCAAAGATTCCTTCAGTCTGCATTTTCATTGTAAAGCAGGCATCCCGCCTCACAGTAACCCCCCTCACTGTGCACAGGCAGTCTTTGGTATGACAATTGCCCCTTCACCATTTCAACCCCATAAAAAAATGTAAAATCACCGTTCTCAAAGTCTATGTCCTCCTCCCGCTCGGATTTCTTCTTGATTTGTTCCAGTGTCAGCTCCTCCATACCACCTATGTGACAACATAAAGATAAAATATTTATATTCTATATTTGACTAAAGGGAAGACATAATTTACAAAAAACATTTATTATACATCTCAGAGCCATATACACATACACTACATGACCAAAAGTATGTGTACACCTGCTCGTCAAACATCTCATTCCAAAATCAAAGGGGATTAATGATTCTGGGAAGGCTTTCCACTAGATGTTGGAACATTGCTGCGGGGACTTGCTTCCATTCAGCCACAAGAGAATTAGTGAGGTCGGGCACTGATGTTGGGCGATTAGGCCTGGCTCGCAGTCGGTGTTTCAATTCATCCCAAAGATGTTCGATGGGGTTGAGGTCAGGGCTCTATGCAGGCCAGTCAAGTTCTTCCACACCGATCTCAACAAACCATTTCGTGCACGGGGAATTGTTATGTTGAAACAAGAGAGAACCTTCCCCAAACTGTTGCCACAAAGTTGGAAGCACAGAATCGTCTAGAATGTCATTGTATGGTGTAGTGTTAAGATTTCCCTTCACTGGAACTAAGGGGCCTAGTCCAAACCATGAAAAACAGCCCCAGACCATTATTCCTCCTCCACCAAACTTTACAGTTGGCACTATGCATTCAGGCAGGTAGCGTTCTACTGGCATCCGCCGAACCCATATTAGTCCGTCAGACTGYCAGATGGTGAACCGTGATTCATCAATCCAGAG
Organism: Salvelinus sp. IW2-2015; assembly: GCF_002910315.2. Classification (NCBI taxonomy): domain Eukaryota; kingdom Metazoa; phylum Chordata; class Actinopteri; order Salmoniformes; family Salmonidae; genus Salvelinus; species Salvelinus sp. IW2-2015. The sequence goes on along the minus strand of NC_036869.1, from coordinate 22,605,622 downwards.
AACGAGTTTCCACTGCTCCAGAGTCCAATGCCGGCGAGCTTTACACCACTCCAGCCAATGCTTGGCATTGCGCATGGTGATCTTAGGCTTGTGTGCGTGCGGCTGMTCTGCAATGGAAACCCATTTCATGCATCTCCCGACGAACAGTTATTGTGCTGACGTTGCTTCCAGAGGCAGTTTGGAACTCAGTAGCGAGTGTTGCAACCGATAAACAATTTTTACACGCTACGCGCTTCAGCACTCAGCGGTCCCATTCTGTGAGCTTGTGTGGCCTACCACTTCGCAGCGGAGCTGTTGTTGCTCCTAGACGTTTCCACTTCACAATAACAGCACTTACAGTTGACCGGGGAAGATCTAGCAGGGCAGGAATTTGAAAAAGTGACTTGTTGGAAAGGTGTCATCCTATGACGGTGCCACGTTGAAAGTCACTGAGCACTTCAGTAATGCCATTCTACTGCCAATGTTTGTCTATGAAGATTGCATGGCTGTGTGCTAAATTTTATACACCAGTCAGCATGGATGTGGTTGAAATAGACAATAATTTGAAGGGGTGTCCACATACTTTTGTATATATAGTGTATATAGCTCTGATAAAATACTTAGGTAATGAGTCAGACCCACCGGGCAAAAACGGGTAGTTGGTGTTGCTTCCTCGTAGGCTCTCAGAGGGATTAGGGTTTGGTGGACGTTGCAGGGACATAGAATTCTTAGCAGAGRTGCCTGTGTCCCCCAGTAACACCTGGATAGAGAGTGAGATTTAAGGACACTGGGTTGCAAAATGTGTATGAAAATCAAAGTAGACCTTTCAATAAGATTGCTACAATTTTGAATGTTCCCATTGAGTCACATCATGATCATAGCTGTATGATTAGGACACACAGACTGAGACAGCATAGCTAGGTAAGATCTGACACTAGTATGTACCTCAGTGAAGTCCAACAACATTCCTGTTGTTGGATCTCTGACTACTGAGATGCCAGAGTGCAGAGGAGACAGAGCACAATGGAGAAGAGAGTCTATATGAACATCTCTCTCAGCCAGCCTAGAGGAAAACAAGTCTGTTACCGCAAGTTAATTCTGTGACCATTTGGCACCACAGCCTCATCTGGACTACTGAATTCCCCTTATAAACACCGCTTCCAAAAAAGATTTACATTGCATCAAAGCAATAACAAGTAAAGAAGTAAAAACCCTAATAAGAAATGTAAGCAGACTCACTTCAGAAACCTGTGGAAGGCAGCGTCGGTATCGTGTATGGGAAGCCAGGCAGGGTCGCGTAGAAAGCGCTTCTCTACCTCTGTCTCCAGGCTCACACTAGTAGGAGGGAGTCCATGAGGGAGCTGTAGATAAAAGAATGATAGAAATACATAAGGGATATAATGGGCTGGAGAGATTGGATAGTAGATCTATGTCAATACAGGCTGCATTTCAAACTGAAGTTTTCTCCCTTTCTTCTAAACTTGATGGCGGGCCTTTGCGGATCTGAAGGACACGGGTAGGTAGGTAGGTGAGACCTACTGTAAAAACTTAACTCAGACAAATAGAGAGGTAGATGCAATATATTGCTTGGCAGTCCTTTTCATATCTGTAGAAATGGCTGGGCGAGTTTTCAGATAAGAATCCAACCACACACTGAGACTCTCATACTGACCGAACTTTGTGGAGGCAGGGGCTGATCATTGGGCTGTGGGTGTGTGATGAGCTCAAACCTGCCAGAGCAACCCATCTCCAGCAGGGATATAGGGAGGTCTGTGGGGCCCACAGCGGGCAGATCTATGGAGAGAGAGCGAAATGGGATTGAGATGAAGAGCCTAGTTTCTGTGGACTGTCCTCTATCATACAACACAATAGAGTCCATTGTATATATTAATGCACATACACATATTGCARTGTCATCATGTACTGCTTTAGCTGATAAGATTCTGCCTATAACACGTTGCACATGTTGGGAGGGACTACATTTCTGCTACATGAATGACAGCTGAGCTGGCTACTGCAGTTAACGTTAGCTAGGCTAACCAAAGTTGTCATATTCGCCAGTAAACTGTACTGCTAGCAAGTTTAGTGCAAGTTACTTTAAAGCAAAGCTTACAGCAATGGTCTTAAACGTATATCTAATGCATTAACTGTAAATGTAAATATTATCTAACGTTTAATTGTCCTTTACCTATTCTTTCCATTTCTCCACCGCAGATGAAAGTCGGAAATGGCCAAGTTTGGTATACGGAAGTAGGTCAAATTGCCAAATGTAATACGATAAATATCTCAATATTAATGCATTATTTTACTAACTGTTGTCAAGTGTATGCCATGCATTTCTTATAATTGACTTATTCCCGCAATTTTAGCAGGTTGAATAGTATTTTTTCTTATTCATGCACCCCTACCAACATTATACGTCATATTCATGCGCCTTTGTTTTTGTGTTCATGAAGGAGCGAGTGATTAAAAGTAGCTACAGTAAGGTTACAGAGGTAACAACGTAATTACATTTCTAAATACAGTAGTGTCAATGTAGTATATTTATCAATTGCTGTAGTCTGAACGCTACATTGCCGTATTGTTGATAAGCAATATAATACTTTCCACTGCCCTGTGTAATACATAATGTAACTAGCTAGAAGTAGCTAACTCGCCTTAGCTAACAATCTAACGTAACGCTTAAAATGTTGTCAGGTGCATGCAGAATGTAGAAAGAGAAACCCCTGGGGTCGTGAACAACGTGTATATGGTCGTTTTTGAGTTCATGTTATAGAGTTGAATTCAACCACACTTGTGTATTGACGTGCATTTTGTTGTGCAAATGTGTCCACTATTCTGGTCCTTTTTCACAATGCTTTCCAGCTGGGTTCAACATGGTGGTGTTCCCAAGCTCCTTGACAGAGGAAGAGGAGTCTCTGCAGAAGAAATATGCCAAACTCAAGAAAAAGGTGAGAAACTCAAAGAATCTCCTCACTCCACTTGACTAGAGAGAACTCTATCCATGTAACTGTATCCTGCTGCTGACAATGAGATGTGCCACTGCACCCACGTTTGCAGATGTAATTAGGGGTAGGCCTTTATTAAATCAATATTCACCTGACAGTCATCATCATCACACTCATAATGTAGAAAGTTAGATATCATCATTATTATGTTACCAAACTCTAATTGTTCACCTCTTATTCTCGCTCTCTCCGCACACCTATAGAAAAAGGCCCTGCTGGCTTTGAAGAAGCAGCAGAGTTCAACCAGCCAGACCAATCAGAGTGGATTGAAGCGCAGTATGGGCTTTGTCTTCACTTTAAGAAGTTAACTCTTTAAAACTGTATTACTAAGCTGATATTTGGTCTAAGTTGGTTAAGTTGCATCTACTTTCTCTGTCCTCTAGCTTTGTCAGACCAGCCTGTGCTGGATACAGCGACAGCTACAGAGCAGGCGAAGATGCTGATCAAGTCTGGGGCCATCAGTGCCATCAAGTCAGAGAACAAGAACTCTGGCTTCAAGCGCTCTAGAACGCTAGAGATCAAGCTCAAGGTAAGATACAACATGCAAGGATGTGTAATGTAGTAGTAGGAATTGATCATAGAATAAATTATTTATATAATGAATATACATTAATAATATGTATAAAGCTGACAGGTGCAAATGCCTCTTAAATGTGACACATACACTAGTCTGATGGAACTCAAACTTATAAACTGATGGTCTAGTAATGATTTGTTATATTTTCTTTCCGTTTACCAGGATCCAGAGAAAGTCCCAGGCCCTGTGGCTTTCCAACCATTCCAAAGGAGCATGTCCACAGATGATGAGCTTTCTGAGGTAAAGTGAGAATGACATCCCATTTTAAAATCATCCAATTAATTGATGTACTTTACCTACAAAATGGCATGCTTTTACAGTATTTTACCAATGCAGTCTGCCTGTATTGTGGCCACAGAACCAGTGACTTTGAAAAAATATGTTATTGAGAACTGATGCTGCTACTTTACATTTGACATTTCTACTTCAGGCTGGCAAAAGAGCCCACAGAAAATCTCTGTACGAGAGGTAAGCCTAAAAGCTCTGATGAATAATAGAGTAGGTCATGTTTTCTACACTGGTTCTCTGTATAAGGCGATTTAAAATATTTTCCTCTGTGGCTCTCCAACAGCTTCATCACTCCAGGCGACCGGGCAGCTCGTGATGAGGAGGAGGGAGGCGGCCTGTCCACCAGCAAAGACATAGAGCGAGAGAGAGACAGAGGAGACCGAGAGATGGACAGAGAGAGAGAGCGTGACAGAGAGAGGGAGAGAGACCGGGGCAGCGGCGACCGGGGCAGGGACAGGGACAGAGAGCTGCGAGACCGCGAGAGAGACAGGAGCCGGGACGGAGAGCGTGACCGGGAAAGGGGAGGAGACAGAGAGTCACGTGAGCGAGACGGACCATTCAGACGTGAATATTCTTTTACTGAACTTCTGTCTTTCATGACTGGCATTCTTAAAAGGATGTTCCAATCAAAATACAAGTTCAAAGAGCAAATAATGGTACTTTTTTCTTCCCCTTTATCTTCTCTCTCTCTTTCCCTCTCAGGATCAGACTCATACCCGGAGCGGAGGGGGGTGAGGAAGGGGAACACGGTGTATGTGTATGGAACTGGCCTTGTGGAGGACAGCCTGCGCTTAGCCTTCTCCCAACATGGCACCATCATTGACCTGTCCATGGACTCCCAACGCAAGTAGGGCTACATAACTACAATGTTGAGATTTTACATCCATGTGGCAGTGTGTGATTGTGTTTTGAAATGTTTTGCAATTGAAAACTAGTCCAGTAAGTCCCTGACTGTTTTGTTGTTTGATGGCTAATGAACACAACCCTGTTTTTCTCTTTCTAGCTGTGCATTCATCACCTTTGAAAAGATGGAGTCTGCAGACCAGGCTGTAGCAGAGGTAAGTATAGCTCTAGCTCCCTCTCCCAACTTAATTCATTAAAGTGTAAAACCTATAATCTATACACTCTTCTCCCAGTTGAATGGAAGCACAGTGGGAGATGTCCCCATAAAAGTCAGCATCGCTAGGAAGCAGCCCATGCTGGAGGCAGCCACCGGCAAATCTGTCTGGGCCACTCTGGGTAAATATCACAGTCAAACACAGATCAGAATAACAAGCAGTGTGACCGTGTCAACTTTGGATTCATGTATTCTCTCTCCCAGCTGTGCAGAACAGTGCCAAAGGCTCCTACCGAGACAAGAGGAACCAGGTTGTGTACAGTGAGGATTTCCTATGAGCTGGATGGGCGTGCTGCATTGGAGATCTGTAAGGAGTAGTAATCAATGATTTAGTGTTAGCTTTGTTTGTATGCTTTTTTCTATATTGCATTTTGAGTTTGTTGTTTATTTCCTGTTAGCCCGATACGGCACCACGTGTCAGTTGTTCTGAGTAGGTGCTACATTTCTATTCATGGCCAGGATGTGTAATGGCAACGACCACGTGAAAAGAGATTGTGATGGTTGGCATGGTCTTGCTCTTGTAACCAGGGGATTCATTGTTTTGGGGAGCTCAATAAATCACTTCAATACATTTGTTCATCTGGTTGTCATGCTTTGAATCAAAGGGGCCAATTAGATTTGGCACTGTATCAATGTAATACAGTGTAGACACAGTATTATTGTGTTATCAGCCTCATAGTTGTAGGCCTCATGTATCCATTGTATGGTTCCTTTGGAATAGCACATGATACAGTGCAGAGATGTACTTACATTAGCATGTCTGCTGAGCACACCAAGTCACATGTCATTTCATGCACAAAAGTACACAAGTGTCTCACGAGTCATGAGTAAGCGTGTATGGCAAATTACAACTTGTCCTTTGTGATGAACATGACTATGGAATGACTGAGCCTACTGTATTATTTTGGATCTCTCTTTAAATTAAGTGTCTTAATAGTAAGTACACGCTGTTACAAATAAGTGTGTAGCTGTAATTACACATTACAAATCAGGTTGTATGTACCAACATCCAGTGTTTAAGAAGAAGCTCACCCTCTCAAATACACAAATAAAAAATATTTTATTGGTCAGCCAGTGAGTTACAAATGAGACAGATCTAAAACTGAGGTTTACACAACTCAAGTCCTCCAGAACCACGGTCGTGTAGGTCATCGTTTCCCCCCCTTCAATTAAATAAGATAAATAATCAATCCATGTCATTGACTGGCCAGATAAAACCAGCATACACTTCGGCCCAAAAGGAGGACCAGAGTTGTGCACCCCAGGTCTAAAAGGAGGGGTTTTCCCTTTCAAGGTCTTAGTTGGTCCCTCCAGCACACACTTACCTCTTTTCCAACCCTCAAGTCTGAAGGCACACTCCAAACCACTCTTTGGCCATTAGGGCAAAAGGCACGCTTGCTTGAATAACCCCTCTTTACCTCCAACCGAAACCTGTAATGCTTAGTCAATGAGAGTACACTTTGGACAGTGTCCTTGTCAAAAGTCAAATCTGTCCTGAGTGTCTCCCTCTCCTTCCCCTGGCCCTGCCACTCTCTCCATCTCGGCCTGTGCCTCCAGGCTGTTCTGAGCGGTCGTCTTCCCGTGCTGCTCTTTGAGGTGGCGCCGCAGCGCCGGCTTGTGGGCGAAGCGTGAGTGGCAGTAGGCGCAGCAGTGGGGCCGCTCACCGCTGTGCAGGTTCATGTGATCGCACAGCGTGGACTTCTGCGTGAATGTCTTGTCGCAGAGCTGGCAGCGGTGGACTTTGGCACCGCGGTGCACGGTCATGTGACGGTTGAGGTTGCTGGAGTGGTTGAAGTGCTTGCCGCAGCAGGGGCACACGTACAGCAAGTGGGTGGCGCGCGAGTGGACGGCCAGGGAGGGGGCAGAGGGGAAGGTCAAGCCGCATTGCTCGCAAGCCACCGGCCCCGCTGTGCTGGAGGTGGAGCCTACCACTGCGACAGACTCATCCCCCGCCTCGTCACCACCTGTTGGCACAGCCGACATTCCCATATTACCCTCCCCTCCAACACCACTGGGGTCGTCCAGGCTGTAGTGGACCGGCCCATTCCCATCCCGAGGCACCAGCTCCTCTCCCTGAGAGTCCCCCATTCCGTAGTCTAGCCGTGGGAGCTCGCTCCCTGAGAGGAACGCTGACCTCGTGGCTTCCTGGCTGAAGTCCAGGCCGTAGCTCTGCATCATCTCTGCCCCGGTGGGCAGACGCCACGCCTCCTGGTACTGCATACCTAGAGGCCTCCTCTCCCTCTCATGGTACGAGCCACGCTTCCTCTTGAAGCCCCTCCCCCGGCCCACTTTCGGTGAGTCGGTGAGTCGCCGCCTCCAGGCGCGGAGCCCTTCCCTCTCAAAGCTGCTGATGCGGATAGCCATTTCGGCTGGGGTCACGTCGTCCCCCTCGCCCCCTCCCACTATGACACTGTCCGTATCTGGGTACTGGCCCCCCTGATGGCCCTCTGTGGCTTCCTCTCGCCTCTCTTCCGGCTCCTGCTCATCCTCGATGCAGATTCGGAACACGTCATAATCGTCCCTGCCCTCGTCCTCCTCTGTTACCCTCACCTGGAACAAAATTGAGACCGATTTGAGTGTGCTAGTAATCAATGTCCTTGGGTAGCTACCAGACCTGGGTTCAAATACTATTTAAAATATCTCAATTACTTTCACATACATTCTAAGTATTTATATGTATTTGAAAGGACAAGTAGTTGAATATTTTAATGCATTTGGAAATACTAAAATACACAGACTCAAATACACTCCCATGCATTTAACCCAGGGATTTAAAAATAGTATTTGAAAATACTCTCAAATACAATTTGAGTTTTTACAAATAACCATTAAAATACTAAACCATGCATCTTTTTTTGGGCAGTGTATTTGAAAATAGAATATTTTAAATACCAAATACACATACTACTATTATGTTGATACAATACAGTAACTCTGCTGTTGTAGAGAGTACATGATTCTCACCCATTTATACAACCAGAGATAGATGCACTGGTAAGTTTTGTTCCTGGATCTACTTACCTTGATCTCATCCAGAGTGTTATGTTCGTCATCGTGTCGTATATCTGTCTTAGTGTGCGAGTCTGTATGGTCATCAGCCTGAGACTGTGCAGGGCTGTGAGGCTGCAGTGAGGGGGAATGATCAGTAGAGGTCGACATAAGGGATTGACTGCTGCCACTGACTGTCACTGGCATCGAGTGACTCTCTTCTGACTTGATCTGAAAATGAGCGGTGGAGAGAAAAATAATGAAGACGAGCTGATTGAATGTCGCCACAGGTAGAACAATCTTACAGTCAACACTGCAAATCCAGCCTTTGTTGAATCACATAGTAGACTAGTATTTGCTTTCTACAACTGAAATGTATGTTAACATTTTATGTTGTGATTTCCAACCAATGCTTCAATAGGGTGCCTACGACTAAACACCAATAAACACTAACCAAAATAAGTAACTAACCTTTGGTGAGCTGGGGTTCCTTGGCTGCATGTACTTGCCCAGGGCTCCCCGGCACTTCTCCACAACATGCTCCATCTGCAGGTAACTAGCAGCCGTCAGGTAATTCACTATCTCCTTGGGGCTGAACTGCAGCACACCGGTGTAACAGGACTGGAGCAGCTCACATACCACCGAGGAACTGTGAAGGACTGACACCTAGAGGGCAAAATAGGACAAAAACATACCAAACAGTTATTTTGCTGTTACGTCTCAAGAGATTTTTCCTATGATCAATCGCGTAAGCCATAAGTGTCATATCCTGCAAGACTTGTGATAGTATCTACTCGACTGAACCATAATGAGGCGTAGGACTGGAACCACAGCTGGCGTGATACATCTGTGAGCTTCCCAGGCCAAAGATATGCCTATTAAAACAGTCTGATCATTGAAAGGTGCATGTGACAAGAAGTGTCAGGGGCTAGTATATCAGCTGAAGCTGACAACATTTATGAAACATAACCCAAATAGTGTGTATCAAGGTGGCTTTCACTGGCATCCACCTGCAGTTCAGAGGAAGGGTTAAGCAGGAATTGGTCCCTGAGGAAGGGGGAGCAGGCAGCCAGGACCACTTTGTGTCCCCGGAATGTCTGCCTGCCGCTGGCCACGATGGTGATGTCACAGAACTGCTGCCTGGACCTCAGAGAGTTCATGCTCTTCAGGGTGGCGTCACCGTGACCTGGCAACCGGAAACACAGCACCTCCATCTTAGCTACTGTGGTGCCTATATGAGAGACAAGAAGAGGACATTCTTGACATAATGCAATTATCCTGTAAAATATGCAGTACCAGTCAAAGGTTTGGACACACCTACTCATTCAAGGGTTTTTCATTATTCTTCAAAGTAGCTACCCTTTGCTCTTGCACACTCTTGGCATTCCCTCAACCAACTTCATGAGGTAGTCACCTGGAATGCATTTCAATTAACAAGTGTGCCTTGATAATTCATCATGAAGCTGGTTGAGAGAATGCCAAGAGTGTGCAAAGCTGTCATCAAGGCAAAGGGTGGCTACTTTGAAGAATCTGTTGAACACTTTTTTTGGTTACAACATGTGTTATTTCATCGTTTCACTATTATTATACAATGTAGAAAATAGTAACAAATGTATAAAAAGCCTTGAATGAGTAGATGTGTCCAAACGTTTGACTGGTACTGTATATATATATATTATATAATGTAGCACCTGGATCAACCTAAGGGAAACTTGGCACTTTTGGGAGTCTGGACATTTCTCCAGCTTGTCATACTGGCCAAATTCAGACCAGAAAGAGAGCGAGAGAGACGCAAAGTTGTACAAGAGGCATGGTGTTGTCTGACTATTCTTTAAAGAGTAAAAGCACAACAGCTTCCATATCTCGGGTTGACAATCAACATTCCCTGTGATTCTGAACTGATGTTCATGTTAGACAGAGAAGGTCAAGTCATTGTTCACTTGTTTTGTTTTCAAGTCAAGCAGGTCACAACGTGTAACTGAAATCATGCATATGATATGGCTCTCTATAATAAAGTAAACAATCAAGCTACTAACGTTACTAGCCTAGGTTAACCTAGGATAAGATAACCATTAATGTTATATATTTTTCGACCTCGCTACATCCTACTGCTAACGTTACTAGCTAGCTAGTTAGCACTAGCAGCATGTGCTTAGGTCAATTGTGCAGGTTGTAAATTTCGCCAACGTTATTGTGTATCCGACCACTCTCGTAGCTACCCAGCTAACTTAGTAGTACCAAGCTAGCTTGTTGCCCCCCTAGCCCCAGCCAGGCCAATGTCAACTAGCTAGCAACAAGACCCCTTGCATTAAAAGCCAATAAATTGGACATTAGCTAGTTTAGTGTTTCCTTACCTGCTATTACTGTAGATATCTTTAATATCTCCTTAATATATGTTTTGTTGTGGAGTAACTAGGCACCCATTCGTTGTATGTTAGCCAACACGCTAGAGAGCCAGCTAGTATGTTTACTTTGTTTAACTAGCTAACGTTAGCATGGTATCAACGGTCGTTACTAGTTACCAAAGCCACTAAGTCATAAACCCCGCCTATTTCTACAAATTATCTTCTTAAAATTGTATTTTAAACCTAACCTTAACCACACTGCTACCTTTATGCATGACATCAAATTAAGCCCCCCTCCCCAAAAAATGTTTTATGATTTAGCTAGCGATTATTTTTACGTGAGTGGACCATCACTTCCCCTGACAACAGCTTGTCAGTCATTTTTTTAAAGGGAAAGACACAAAAAGGAACGTCTGAAAACTTAGCTACAGTTGAAGTCGGAAGTTTACATACACCTTAGCCAAATACATTTAAACTCAGTTTTTCACAATTCCTGACATTTAATCCTAGTAAAAATTCCCTGTCTTAGGTCAGTTAGGATCACCACTTTATTTTAAGAATGTGAAATGTCAGAATAATAGTAGAGAGATTGATTTATTTCAGCTTTTATTTCCTTCATCACATTCCCAGTGGGTCAGAAGTTTACATACACTCAATTAGTATTTGGTAGCATTGCCTTTAAATTGTTTAACTTGGGTCAAACATTTCGGGTAGCCTTCCACAAGCTTCCCACAATAAGTTGGGTGAATTTTGGCCCATTCCTCCTGACAGAGCTGGTGTAACTGAGTCAGGTTTGTAGGCCTCCTTGCTCGCACACGCTTTTTCAGTTCTGCCCACAAATGTTCTATAGGATTGAGGTCAGGGCTTTGTGATGGCCACTCCAATACCTTGACTTTGTTGTCCTTAAGCCATTTTGCCACAACTTTGGAAGTATGCTTGGGGTCACTGTCCATTTTGATGACCCATTTGCGACCAAGCTTTAACTTCCTGACTGATGTCTTGAGATGTTGCTTCAATATATCCACATCATTCAGATGCCATGTATTTTGTGAAGTGCACCAAACCCTCCTGCAGCAAAGCACCCCCACAACATGATGCTGTCACCCGGGTGCTTCAAGGTTGGGATGGTGTTCTTTGGCTTGCAAGCCTCCCCCTTTTTCCTCCAAACATAACGATGGTCATTATGGCCAAACAGTTCCATTTTTGTTTCATCAGACCAGATTACATTTCTCCAAAAACTACAATCTTTGTCCCCATGTGCATTTGCAAACCGTAGTCTGGCTTTTTTATGGTGGTTTTGAAGCAGTAGCTTCTTCCTTGCTGAGCGGCCTTTCAGGCTATGTCGATATAGGACTTGTTTTACTGTGGATAAAGACAATTTTGTACCTGTTTCCTCCAGCATCTTCACAAGGTCCTTTGCTGTTTTTCTGGGATTGATTTGCACTTTTCGCACCAAAGTACATTCATCTCTAGGAGACAGAACGCCTCTCCTTCCTGAGTGGTATGACGGCTGCGTGGTCCCATGGTGTTTATACTTGCGTACTATTGTTTGTACAGATGAACGTGGTACCTGCAGGCATTTGGAAATTGCTCCCAAGGATGAACCAGACTTGTGGAGGTCATCACATTTTTTTCTGAGGTTATGGCTGATTTCTTTTGATTTTCCCATGATGTCAATGATGTAAACTTCTGACCCACTGGAATTGTGATACAGGGAATTATAAGTGAAATAATCTGTCTGTAAACAATTGTTGGAAAAATGACTTGTGTAATGCACAAAGTAGATGTCCTAACCGACTTTCCAAAACTATAGTTTGCTAATAAGAAATTTGTGGAGGAGTTGAAAAATGAGTTTTAATGACTCCAACAGGTATGTAAACTTCTGAATTCAGCTGTAGCTGTTTTGGAGTAAACAACCTAAAGTCATTCATGGCTAGTGTGGTGGTTACATTTCTGTATTACCAAATGAGGAGAGAGACAAACTTCACACACCAGTCAGAGTTATACTTAAACTACATCTTTAATAATAAGAGCTTTGCAATAGCAATGACTTTCAATGATGCTCCATTTCTAATGAACCATTGAAAGTGACAACACAAAAGTACAAAGATCTTTTATAGCCAAGATACACCCCTCTCAACCTACATGACTGTCACGTTCCTGACCTATTTTCTGTTGTTTTGTATGTGTTAGTCRGTCAGGGCGTGAGTATGGGTGGGCATTTCTATGTTTTGTGTTTCTATGTTTAGGTCTTGTAATCAGCCTTATATGGTTCTCAATCAGAGACAGGTGTTTGACGTTTTCCTCTGATTGAGAACCATATATAGGTTGGCTGTTCACACTGTTTGTTTGTGGGTGATTGTCTCCTGTGTCTGTGTCTATGTTGCACCATACGGGACTGTTTTCGGTTTGTTTGTTCGTTTCGTTTTATGTAGTYATTTTTCCTGTTCGTGCGTTCTTCGAGTTACATGTAAGTTCTTACGTTCAGTTTTCGTCTACGTCGTTTTCTTATTTTGTAATATTCCAAGTGTTTTCGTATTCGTCTTTGTATTTCAAATAAATTCATTTATGTTTACATACCTCGCTGCGTGTTGCACCGATCCTTCTCTCCTCTCCTCGTCCGAGGAGGAAGACGACAGCCGTTACAATGACGAACCACAAATACATAGAATGGTCACAAGGTTAAGATTTGTATGAAAGGTATCTATAATACATAGCAGACAGCAACTGCTGTGTCAACAGTTTTCATTGTAAAGACCCGTGTCTGGTCCTCCTACTCCAAACTGGAACCGTCTCACCCTGGTACGGTATAGCACAAAAACATTACCTCATGTTATCTGGAATGCTCTTTAGGTTTTATCACCCAAAGACATCATAAATCTCCTCCGTCAGTGCTATCTCATGGAGGCCCTCCTCAGTAAAACACACACACAATAGTTAACAGAATACTCTATTCTGTCGAATAAAACAACCATTATAATACAATACAAGCATTAACATCATCTTGCAATTTCCACGACATCAGTGAGCCACATCTTTATCCTCATTATACAGTGAGTTATATATACAGATATCTTCATGTACATTGATTTGGTACTGGWAATCCCTGTATATAGTTCAATTCTTCTGTATTTTATTCCTCTTTCTTTTGTTAGGGACAGTTCAAAACTTACTGGGGTGTGGTGGCTGGTCCAAAATAGGGGAAGGTTGTCAAACTTATTTTTTGCTTTGGGGAGGGTTGTGTGTTTTTTTTATTGGGTACAGAGGAGGGTATTGCATTTTTTCTCTGATTTACATTCGCCATTTTACAGGTTTTACTATATAATGTCTTCCATATAGCCACATTTCCTCATCAGCTTGCAAGCGCCTATCCCGTCCATAGCCACAGAAAGTAGAAGTGCTGAGGTTGCTGCAGCAGTAATCCTGTATTAGTGTGCCGATATATCCAGGTGATTCTGCAACTTCGGGCACTTTGGCCCTGCAAGCTTTCAGAAATTAAAATGTATTGRAACACCATTTTAYCAGAATTATAATTGTCTTTGATTTGTCTAGAAACAATATCTGATCATGGCTGCGATCGTACTATTCAGGAATGTATATATTTTTGTCATTTTTCTCAGACAGCCATCAGACAAATGTCATTTACAGCACGTCATTAAACATACATTTTAGTTAAATTAAATATCATACAATTAATAACACATTTCTTATACATTTGTACATGAACTTGCATTGAATCTTATTTTAAGTGCTTTTTAAGGTTTTCCTAAAATCCAAATTCTCTGTTTGCGGCTTTGACCAGGCCATAATTTCTCAGCATGTTGCCTCTGAACATTTTTGAAGCAACTTGTTTGTCCTTGGCTGTAGCGTGGTGCGTAATTGGCGACTGTCACGATCGTCTTCTTGACAGAGATTGGACCAAGGCGCAGCGTGTGCAAAATACATCTTCTTTTATTGAGAAGAGAGAGAAAACACAAAACGAACACTATATACAAACTAACAAAACAACAAACGACCGTGAAGCTAAATAACGTAAGTGCACAGACAAGCAACAAACGTTCAACATAGACAACTACCCACAAAAGCCTACTGCCTATGGCTGCCTTAAATATGGCTCCCAATCAGAGACAATGAATGACAGCTGTCTCTGATTGAGACCCAATCTAGGCAGCCATAGACATAACTAGACAACCTCACTCTTCTCTACCCCATACACATACAACACCCCTAGACTAAACAAAAACACACAAAGACAACCCACCCCAACTCACGCCCTGACCAACTAAATAAATAACAGAAAAAGGAACAATAGGTCAGGAACGTGACATAACCCCCCCCTTAAGGTGCGATCTCCGAGCGCACCAGCATAAAGTCTAGGGGAGGGTCTGGGTGGGCGTCTGTCCACGGTGGCGGCTCTGGCGCTGGTCGTGGTCCCCACCCCACCATAGTCACTACCCGCTTTCGTAGCCTCCTCCAAATGGCCACCCTCCAAATTAACCGCACCCGGACTAAGGGGGCAGCACCGGACTAAGGGGCAGCACCGGACTAAGGGAGCACCGGACTAAGGGCAGCACGGATAAGGGCAGCACGGATAAGGGGCAGCACCAGGATAAGGGGCAGTCCGGACTGGCTGGCGGATCCTGGTGGCTGACGGATCCTGGCTGGCTGGCGGATCCTGGCTGGCTGGCGGATCCTGGCTGGATGACGGCTCTGGCGGATCCTGGCTGGATGCGCTTGGCGGATCCTGGCTGGTGACGGCTGGATCCTGGCTGGATGACGGCTCTGGCTGGTCATGGCCGCTGACGGCTCTGGCTGGTCATGGCTCGCTGAGGCTCTGGCTGGTCATGGCTCGCTGACGGCTCTGGCTGGTCATGGCTCGCTGACGGCTCTGGCTGGTCATGGCTCGCTGACGGCTCTGGCTGGTCATGGCTCGCTGACGGCTCTGGCTGGTCATGGCTCGCTGACGCTCTGGCTGGTCATGGCTCGCTGACGGCTCTGGCTGATCCGGTCTGGCGAGGCTGGTATCGTGAGCGGAGCTCTGGCTGATCCGGTCTGGCGGAAGGCTCTGGCTGATCCGGTCTGGCGGAAGGCTCTGGCTGATCCGGTCTGGCGGAAGGCTCTGGCTGATCCGGTCTGGCGGAGGCTCTGGCTGATCGTCTGGCGGAAGGCCTGGCTGCTCCGGTCGGAAGCTCTGGCTGCGTGAAGGCTGGCTGTCGGTTGCGGAAGGTCTGGCTGATCCGGTCTGGCGGAAGCTCTGGCTGATCCGGTCTGGCGGAAGGCTCTGGCTGATCCGGTCTGGGAAGGCTCTGGCTGATCCGGTCTGCGGAGCTCTGGCTGATCCGGTCTGGCGGAAGGCTCTGGCTGATCCGGTCTGGCGGAAGGCTCTGGCTGATCGGTCTGGCGGAGTCGGCTGATCGTCTGGCGGACGGCTCTAGCGGCTCCTGTCTGGCGGACGGCTTGTAGGCTCATGGCAGACGGGCGGCTTTGCAGGCTCATGGCAGACGGGCGGCTTTGAAGGCTCAATACAGACGGGCAGTTCAGCGGCGCTTGCAGACGGACAGTTCAGACGCCGTTGGGCAGACGGGCAGTTCAGGCGCCGCTTGGCAGACGGCAGTTCAGGCGCCGCTTGAGACGGGCAGTTCAGGCGCCGTTGGGCAGACGGCAGACTCTGGCCGGCTGAGACGCACTGTAGGCCTGGTGCGTGTGCGCGGAACTGGAGGTACCGGGCTAAGGACACGCACAACAGGGCGAGTACGGGGAGAAGGAACAGTGCGTACAGGGTTTGGTAACGCACATGAGGCTTGGTGCGTGGTACCGGAACTGGTGGTACCGGACTGGAGACACGCACCTCAAGCTAGTGCGGGGAGCAGGGACAGGGCACACTGAGTTCTCAAGGCGCACTATAGGACTGGTGCGTGGTACCGGAACTGGTGTACCGGGCTGAGGGCACGCACCTCAGGACGAGTGCGGGAGAAGGATCAGTGCGTACAGGGCTCTGGAGACGCACAGGAGGCTTGGTGCGTGGTGCCGGGACTGGAGGCACTGGGCTGGAGACACGCACCACAGGGAGAGTGCGTGGAGGAGGAACAGGGCTCTGGAGACGCACTGGAAGCCTGGTGCGTGGTGTCAGCACTGGGGTACTGGGCTGGGAACACACACCACAGGGCTAGTGCGAGGAGCAGTAACAGGACGCACAGGACTCTGGAGACGCACAGGAGGTTTGTGCGGTGCTGTAGGCACTGTCTTAACCAGACGGCTAGCACGCTCCTCAGGAGAGTATGGAGAGCTGTTCCCGTGGACATTAACTCACCAACACGTTCATTCGGACGAATGCCGTGCCTCATGCACCAAACCAGTACATCCCTCATAACTCTCTCCTCAATTTCTCCATTAACCCTTTACTGTCTCTGCGTCACTCACCTCCAAATCCGCCCTCACCGCTCCTTACGGTAAGCAGGAGGAGTTGGCTCACGTCTCCCGACTGACCCAACTAAACTACCCGAGAGCCCCCCCAAGAAATTTTTGGTTTGACTTACGGGCTTCCAGCCTTGTTTCCGTGCTGCCTCCTCATATGCCGCCTCTCCGCTTTCGCTGCCTCCAGCTCAGCTTTGGGGCGGCGATATTCTCCTGGTTGAGCAAGGGTCCCTTTCCGTCCAATATTTCCTCCCAAGTCCCCGAGTCCTGGTTTCTCTCACGCTGCTTGATCCATGGTTGGTGGGTAGTTCTGTCACGATTGTCTTCTTGACAGAGATTGGACCAAGGCCGCGCGTGTGCAAAATACATCTTCTTTTATTGAGAAGGAGAGAAAGCACAAAAACGAACACTATATACAAACTAACAAAACAACAAACGACCGTGAAGCTAAATAACGTAAGTGCACAGACAAGCAACAAACGTTCAACATAGACAACTACCCACAAAAGCCTACTGCCTATGGCTGCCTTAAATATGGCTCCCAATCAGAGACAATGAATGACAGCTGTCTCTGATTGAGACCCAATCTAGGCAGCCATAGACATAACTAGACAACCTCACTCTTCTCTACCCCATACACATACAACACCCCTAGACTAAACAAAAACACACAAAGACAACCCACCCCAACTCACGCCCTGACCAACTAAATAAATAACAGAAAAAGGAACAATAGGTCAGGAACGTGACAGCGACAGAGAAGTCAGGCACAGGAGAGCAGAACTGGGTAATAATCTGAGATTTATTAAGCAAAACCAACGGCATCCAGAACAACAAGATAAATGGGCACAAAAATAACCCGTTGTGCGCTCACGGGGAACGTGCACAAGCACTACAATAAACAATCCCACACCCAAGACATGGGAGGAACAGAGGGTTAAATACACAACAAGTAAATGAGGGAATTGAAACCAGGTGTGTGGAAAAACAAGACAAAACAAATGGAAAATGAAAAGTGGATCGACGATGGCTAGAAGACCGGCGACACCGACCGCCGAGCGTCGCCTGAACAAGGAGAGGACCCGACTTCGGCGGAAGTCGTGACATTGGCACTGCACATTTTTTGATACTTCTAATTTAACTCTGCAATGAAACAATAAAATCCCTCTCAAGTTCTTCAGAGTTCCTTTTGGGGAATCTTGTCTCTCCATTTTCTTCATCAGTTGATCATACCTTTTTTGTATTACTCAGTTTTCCGTTAAGCTTTATCAAGTTTGACATTTGTCATGCAAAGATCTGTTTTTGAGCGACCTCTTCCAACCTTTTTCCTTCCAGAAAGTATTTGACTTCTCATTCCTGTTGCAGATGATGAGGAAGGGGTATCAGGGCGTGCATCAGGGGCAGATAAGTTAGGGGCAGGTATGATGGCCTCATGTTCTGGCTGCAAGTCATCTGGTGACTAAGGTGTTGTGTTGCCTGATAGGTAGGTCTCCATTGCAACTGTTCTCTTTAAAGTCTGTCTTCTATTCTGTTGGTTGCATTTCCATTGCCATCTCTTGCTTCTTTGTTCTCGCTTTGTAAGCGCAGAGATAGATTTTACTTCTCTTTTTTCTTCCAGTATCTCTCCCTGTATTTTTTCAGATGTTCCTGGTATCGTATAGGATCATTTTTTTTATTTTGTTGTGACCTCTATGCTGTTTTATGTGGCATCTTCTAAAAACAAAGAGAAATACTACTTACGTTTTCAAATTGTGCACACCTTGGAGCATTTTCTAGATTAAAGGAATTCAAGTCGTGATTAAATAAGTCTAAAGATTTTTTTTAAAGTAATAACATAATGGATTTTTGTCATTTCCACCASTTTCTGACATTTCCACCACTGTTAAGTTTGTGATGGAAATTACCGTGATGGAAATGACACTTCTACTGTTTTTGGAGAAAAATGACAGACTGCTTAGCATRCTTTGGCTAGTATTACAGCTAGCATATAGTTTACACTAAATACATAAAATATATTTAAAAAATCTAAATTCTACCACAAATTAAAGAAATTATAGCCTGTTTGGAAATGACTGACAATAAAAATATTCTCTACACAAGCAATATTTTCCTAGATTTTTCTTCAACTTCTGGACATCACTTCTGGAACAACTGTCTGCTGAAGCCACGTGCTTCAGTGTCGCAATACATTTCCATAGTAACTAAATTAACATTCTCTTGATTAATGAGTAATTTGCCCTCAGTGGTGGAAATGACACCACTACCAAAGGACAGGTATATTTTGTGTAAATAACAATATAAAGAGCATACTCACAATAAATATTGATATATCTTTTATTTAATTGACTCTTTCTCTTGAAGATAACATTACATAATGTGTAATTATTCATGTTTTCTCAWAGAAAAACATAGTAGAAGCTCAAAAGTCTGGGCAGGGACAAGGGCAAAACAGTGAAATTGAGGTATAAAATGCATCTGAAAAGTAGCTAAAATACTTAGAGGTGAGATGTGTTAAAAAAAATCTGGGGTGATTGTAGTGTGAACTTAACATGTAAAGATTAAAAATATAGATTTTTAAATAAAATCCCCCAAATTTACCCTGAGGACATAGAAGTTCCTGTAGTTGCACAATCACCCATCCGTCTGTAGTGTGGGCCCCCCCCCCAAAATCTGCCCCCCCACAACAAAAAATTCTCAGCACCCTGATTAGGTTACTTCAAAAGTCTCCAGTAGGCTACCTGCACATGTTCATCCACTCCACTCTAATATAATTCCAGCATCCAAAATCCTCAACGGCCATTAGATCAATGGAAAGAGACTTCTGTTACAAAACACTAAAAAGTTGAATGACATTCTGAGATTTTCAAACCAAGTCTTTGATACTGAGTAGGGAGGTAGGTATTTTTTGTTGTTGTCGAGAAACCGTGATGATAAGTGCTAAATAGATCATTCAAACCATTTCCAATGCACACTGAGTTTTGTGGATATGCACCATACCCTGACAAATTCTGAATCCAGATATGTCTTTTAGACATGAAGGATATTGAGATTATTCCAAATATTACACATGGACATTTTCTTAATCCGGAAATGCACTAATTCAATATCCTGAGATATGTGACATCCTTTTCCTCTGTTCTTGTTGACAAATACTGACTGTATACATCACATATGTGTTTTCTCAGCACATTCAAGATAGGAAGCTATATTGATTCCAGATATGCTTCTCTTGGCTGAGGTCCATATGCAGATCTTGATATGCTGAAAATAAGGACAATTTCTGATGCATTTCTGAGTTTTCACCACGTGCTCAATAATTTGACAAATATGAAATCGATATTTTTCTTTCATGCACAAATTATTTTTGGATTCCCTCCGGATATCATACATGGTATGGCCGGATATTGACTCATTAGATATACTGAGATARGCCTATGTGAACATCTTAATTTGACTATAGATTATAAATACTGACAGTAGGCTTACATAGTATATTTTCTCAGCACATACAATGCATATGCTCATGACTGAGGTCCATATCAGGATCTTGATATGCTAAATTAGGAACATTCCAGATGTGGATATGAATTGAGGACATGCTCAAATTCAAAAACAGATATTAAATACATATTATTCTTTCAGACTTTAGCGATMATTTGTGAATTCCCTCTGGATAAAGGCATGCGCAAACCACAACAAATCCAAATAAAAGCACTGTAGCCTAGCAACAAGAATTACACTGCACTGGTGTTCCAACTGTCCTTTTTTAATTTGGGGCTGTAAATGGTGTGGTCAAACTGACAACAGGAGAAACAAAGAAGTGAGAAGCTGTTCAGAAAATACCTCAATAAAGTAAACGCTAAAGTGAGTAGCTAAATTGAAATGTTTTATTTATCTTGGTAACTACAATCAAGAACGTTAGCTAATTTAGCCAGCAGCCAGTAGAGCTAGCTAGCTAGACTTGATTGAGGGGTAATGTTAAAAGCTAACTGGTAGCCTAGATAGCTAGCTAACAAATAACAAAATTGCCTTCCCTTCAGGGAAAACATTGTTACCCCCTATAGAGCCTCAAGGTGTCAGCTAACGTTTTAAAATGTTTAGATGTATTTTGTATTACTGGTTAATATCGGATCTCCGCAGATGATGCGAGTAAGACCTTTAACCAGGTCAACATTCACAAGGCCACAGGGCCAGACGGATTACCAGGACGTGTACTCCGAGCATGCGCTGACCAACTGGCATGTGTATTCTCTGACATTTTTAACCTCTCCCTGTTTAGGTCTGTCATACCAACATGTTTCAAGCAGACCACCAAGTCCCTGTGCCCAAGAACACTAAGGTAAGCTGCCTAAATTACTACTGACCCGTAGCACTCACGTCTGTAGCCATGAAGTGCTTTGAAAGGCTGGTCATGGCTCACATCAACACCATTATCCCAGAAACCCTAGACCCCTTCCAATTTGCATACCGCCCCAACAGATCCACAGATGATGCAATCTCTATTGCACTCCACACTGCCCTTTCACACCTGGACAAAAGGAACACCTATGTGAAAATGCTATTTATTGACTACAGCTCAGCGTTCAACACCAAAGTGCCCTCAAAGCTCATCACTAAGCTAAGGACCCTGGGACTAAACACCTCCCTCTGCAACTGGATCCTGGACTTCCTGACGGGCCGCCCCCCAGGTGGTAAGGTTAGGTAACAGCACATCCGCCACGCTGATCCTCAACACAGGGGCCCCTCAGGGGTGCGTGCTCAGTCCCCTCCTGTACTCCCTGTTCACTCATGACTGCACAGCCAGGCACAACTCCAACACCATCATTAAGTTTGCAGACGACACAACAGTGGTAGGCCTGATCACCGACAACGGCGAGACAGCCTATAGGGAGGAGGTCAGAGACCTGGCCGTGTGGTGCCAGGACAACAACCTCTCCCTCAACGTGATCAAGACAAAGGAGATGATTGTGGACTACAGGAAAAGGAGGACGGAACACGCCCCATTCTTATCGACAGGGCAGTAGTGGAGCAGGTTGAGAGCTTCAAGTTCCTTGATATCCACATCACCAACAAACTAACATGGTCCAAGCACACCAAGACAGTCGTGAAGAGAGCACAACAAAACCTATTCCGCCTCAGGAGACTGAAAAGATTTGGCATGGGTCCTCAGATCCATAAAAGGTTCTACAGCTGCACCATTGAGAGCATCCTGACAGGTTGCATCACTGCCTGGTATGGCAACTGCTCAGCCTCTGACTGCAAGGCACTACAGAGGGTAGTGTGTACGGCCCAGTACATCACTGGAGCCAAACTTCCTGCCATCCAGGACCTCTATACCATGCGGTGTCAGAGGAAGGCCCTAAAAATTGTCAAAGACTCCAGCCACCCTAGTTATAGACTGTTCTCTCTGCTACTGCACGGCAAGTGGTACCGGAGCGCCAAGTCTACGTCCAAGAGGCTTCTAAACCGCTTCTACCCCCAAGCCATAAGACTMCTGAACATCTTATCAAATGGCTACCCAGACTATTTTATTTGCATTGCCCCCCCATTTAAGCTTATGCTACTCTCTGTTATTATCTATGCATAAGTCACTTTAATAACTCTACCCACATGTATATTTTACCTCAATTACCTCGACTAACCGGTGCCCCCGCACATTGACTCTGTATCGGTACCCCCTGTATATAGCCTTGCTATTGTTATTTTACTGCTGCTCTTTAATTATTTGTTACTTTTATTTCTTATTTGTGTTGGTTAACGGCTTGCAAGTAAGCATTTCACTGTAAGGTCTACGTTGTATTCGGCGCATGTGACAAATACAATTTGATTTGATTTGATCAGAATCCAGTCAGTTTGGTAGAAACACACCACTGGTGGGAAAATTCGCGGATTTTAGAATATTCGCATGAAAATCTGTCGCCAATTGGATGGAAACCTAGCTTCTGATAACCATCTAGATGTCACCTTGAAACAAGCATGAACTGCAACAACACCGGGACACAGTAGGTACATTCGAGCGGATCACTTTTGTCAAGAAGTTACATTTCAAAGTGTGTTGCATTATGGGTATAAGAATTGCCTGACTTGCGACTACATGTTGAATGCATGACCTTTACAACAAYCATGTGATCAAAGGTCATGAACTTTCGACTGCAGTCGACTGCAGATTTCTGCAGTTGCTCACCAACTGCAACTTGAAGTCGGAACCAAAGCTTGTGGGAGAGACAACCTTCTTCTGTTTTTTTGGAAGCAAAAGGCACTACATGCACATTAAATGGTTGATGTGGCCACCTATCATTGGTTATTATGTTTACTGTTTTGGGTGGATGACTATTTAGAGCCTAAATACATCTTTATCCTTACAATCTAATTACATAGGCCTACATTTGATCCACATTTCTAACATAGATAACAGGTGGGATAACCACATATCAGTCATAGTAAGTGCATTTTTCCTCAATAAAGTAACTATCACCAAAGTCAGAGCTCGTAAAGGTGGAATTATTTAAGGTACTCTTTGAAGAAGTAGTGTTTCAGATGTTTTTGGAAGATGGGCAGGGACTCTGCTGTCTTAGCTTCAGGGTGAAGCTGGTTCCACCATTTGGGTGCCAGGACAAAGAGCTTGGACTAGGCTGAGCGGGAGCTACCCTCCTGTAGGGTGGGGGAGGGCCAAGAGACCAGGGGTGGCAGAATGGAGTGCTTGGGTTGGGGTGTAGGGTTTGAACATATGTTTATGCACCGAATGGTTGTCTTATGCAATAGAGTATGGTTCTTAGAACTCTCTCTTTTACTTCTGATTGAACTGAGAGGAGTCATTGAAGCGTGGTCTGGCAACTGTTTAAGAGATGGCTTGGTGACAAAGACCAAACAGCCACATTCCATTCTGTGATTAGTGGTGCATGTGAGACATGTCTCCGGTTTGATTGGGGCAGCATTGTGTGTGGGACTCGAGATAGAGATAGTCGCCTGAAGGAATAGAACAAATATTTCATTGTTTGTTCTCATCCTTGCGTCTGGGAAATAACACCAGAGGCAGATGACCACAGGATAAACCCAAAGTGGCTTCTGGAGCCCCCCAATCTATATGGGAGGTGTTTGAACCAGCTATGACTGAGCAATCTTGGCATCAGCTATATAAGGAACAGCATGGTCTGTAAAGGCTAGACTGCTGGTCTTAATTATTGCAATAATTAATCGATATTGAATAAAGATGATTGTTTGACGAAATGACAAAGTCTCACTCACTTCAATAGAATATTCCACCACACGCCGATGACGTGGATGTCGATTAAGGCAGCCCCCCGCACCTCTCTGATTCAGAGGGGTTGGGTTAAATGCGGAAGACAMATTTCAGTTGAATCCATTCAGTTGTACAACTGACTAGGTATCCCCCTGTCCCTTCCCTTTCACCTTCCAACAGGACAACGACCCTAAGCACACAGCCAAGTCAATGTAGGAGTGGCTTCGGGACAAGTCTCTGAATGTCCTTGAGTGGTCCAGCCAGAGCCTGGACAACCATCTCTGGAGTGACTTGAGGTTGAGAGGTCTAACGTAACAAAATGTGGAAAAAGTGAAGGGGTCTGAATACTTTCCAAATGCACTGTATCTCACATTCTCCCACATTTCAGGTTGGCAACAGAGGGAACCCAAACATGAGCAAAAAACTGTACTATTAATGCAGAAAGTATTCCCCCTTTTTCACAGCAACTATTTCCTTTTTTCTTTGATGTTACAGACAAACTAGGACAAAAAATAGTAGCCTGCCTMTGACATTATCAGAAACTTGTCCATACTGGTATATACATTTATCAATATAATACCAACCAACCTCTTGACCTTGGGGGGTTTATTTATTTAATGCATTATAGTGCCATTGTAACGGTAACGCACAATTAATAAAGATGGTACCATATAATTTTTGGAACTATTTAGCATAATTGTGTGTTACTGTGGTAGAATGTATAATGCAGGTTAAAACCATGGTATTTCCATGATCCACATTTATACCATGGTAAAAATGAGGCAATATCGTGGTATTATTTAGGTACATGGCAGTACCATCATACTTCAAAGTTAAAACCATGGTACATTTCCATGACTAAGACTATACCATGGTATGAATGAAAGTAYCAAAGTAGTCATTTCCATTGGGGGTTTAGGCTGGGTTTCTGTAGGCCTTTAATCACTTTGTGACAACTGCTGATGTTAAAAGGGCTTTATAAATATATTTGATTGATCATCATTATATTCATTCATTGGACCAGTGCTTGACTTGGGCACGAGCTCACCGGAGCTGAGTACMGGTGTTGTACCGAAAAGCTCCCCCCTGCCAGATGCGACTTGCTTGCTAGTTGAGATTTCTGATCACRTTAGGCTGCGTTTCATTTTATTTTTTATGTTGGTTTGATCGTGGGGGAGGCAATAGTAATGTCTGCAGTTTTCAGTTTGGCTATTTGTTTCAAGTGTATTAGTCTATAAATAAATCTCGTTGACAAAATTCGTCATCTCTCCCATGTCTTATTTGACTAGTAGTTGTTCTGAAAAAAGATCCAATCAAATTTAGGCAGTTAGCCTAGTGGTTAGAGCATTGGACTAGTAACCGAAAGGTTGCAAGATCGAATCCCCTCGCTGACAAGGTAAAAATCTGCAGTTCTGCCCCTGAACAAGGCAGTTAACCCACTGTTCCTAGGCCGTCATTGAAAATAAGAATTTGTTCTTAACTGACTCGCCTAGTTAAATAAAGGTAAAAATAAAATAAACATCAGCTGATGTCAAAGTGCTGTACAGAAACCCAGCCAAAAAACCCAAACAGCAAGCAATGCAGGTGTAGGACGTTGGCTAGGAAAAACTCCCTAGAAAGGCCAGAACCTAAGAAGAAACCTAGAGAGGAATCAGGCTATGAGGGGTGGCCAGTCCTCTTCTGGCTGTGCCGGGTGGAGATTATAACAGAACCAAGATGTTCAAATGTTCATAGATGACCAGCAGGGTCAAATAATAATAGTCACAGTGGTTGTCGAGGGTGCAACAGGTCAGCACCTCAGGAGTAAATGTCAGTTGGCTTTTCATAGCCAATCATTCAGAGTATCTCTACCGCTCCTGCTGTCTCTAGAGAGTTGAAAACAGCAGGTCTGGGACAGGTCAGGATTCCATAGCCACAGGCAGAACAGTTGAAATTGTAGCAGCAGCACGGCCAGGTGGACTGGGGACAGCAAGGAGTCATCAGGCCAGGTAGTCCTGAGGCATGGTCCTTGGGCTCAGGTCCTCCGAGAGAGAGAACGAGAGAATAAGAGAGAGCATACTTAAATTCACACAGGACACCGGATAAGACAAGAGAAATACTCCAGATATAACAGACTGACCCTAGCCACCCGACATATAAACTACTACAGCATAAATACTGGAGGCTGAGACAGGAGGGGTCAGGAGACACTGTGGCCCCATCCGATGATACCCCCGGACAGGGCCAAACAGGAAGGATATAACCCCACCCACTTTGCCAAAGCACAGCCCCCACACCACTGAAATGTTTATTGCTTGCCTACATTTTATGCCCTCTTTATGTCCTCCCCACTTCTAATTTCCTTAATTTTGTGGCTAGTCAAATACTTTCTGTGACACATCAGAGTCAAATACTTCCTATAGAACAAACAGGATAGGCAACCGAAATTAATAATGAATGTACGTGTTATATTAAGAGCGAGTAAAATATAGGCAAGCAAACATTTCAGAACAACTACTAGTCGAATAAGACATGGGAGCGATTACGAATTTTGGCAGAGATTTATTTATAGACTTATACACTTGAAACCGAAAACTGCAGACATTAGTAGTGCCTCCCCGCTATCAAACCGACATGAAAATCAAATGAAACGCAGCCGAACGTGATCAGAAATCTCAACTAGCAAGCAAGTCGCAGCAATGAAGACTTGAGTGCGTGCGCGGTCAAGCAAGTAGCAGCAATGAAGACTTGAGTGCGTGCGCGTTCACGCGAAATTGGGTATTCTGGCAGGGGTGAGCTTTTCGACACCTCAAAGGTTCTACTGCTTGATCTCCTGTTCCTCTTTTAGAATATTAACATAGTAGTGTAGTGCTTGAGCTTCATACAGTATGCAGATAGGCAGCAACTGCTTCTCCAATAGAAAATCCCCGATCACACTTGTAGGCGATGTCATTGCGACATCTGTTAGCTAATCTCGTGCAGAACAGGTACGAAAATGAAAACATGTCAGTTTGTCACTTTCACGAGTTCTGAGTAATAACAGGTCAACGTCTTAAGACATTGGATCGAATCTAAGTTGTGCCTTTAGATTTCGAGAAAATTAACAACTAAGGAATAATCTTTCACTTCGCTCATTGACTTCTCAAACCCCAGCATGGTCTGTTTCGCAAGTGTTCCCGGAAGTCTCGCGGTTTAGAAACGCTGTGCTTTTTAAACYCCTCCCAGTTGTTTCTTATTTTTTTACGGAAACGGAAGGGGTGGTACACATGTAAAGTGAAACCTCGAAGCTAGCTCTCGTCTGCCCGAGTTATTACTTTGTCAGTAAACAATTATGGCGGCCGCGGATCCCTGGTCCTCGAGTCATGACAGGCCCGCAAGCAGAGGAGAGTTCCCGGCTGGTGAGAGCAGCAACGAGCGCGATGGCCCGGGAGGAAGCGGCGGAGAGGGAGAATCCGAGCCAGATCGGTCAACATTCGAATGCAACATTTGTTTGGACACAGCAAGGGACGCTGTCATCAGCTTGTGCGGGCACTTGTTCTGGTACGAGCCGTGGTATACTTTCGATCAATCGCGAGTAATAGGGAATGTTGTTGCATTCTAACAGCTTACTTACATACATAACCAGCGGGCATTGCCTTGTTTACCTTTTAACACATTTCCGTTAGCTTACTTCTATGCAATAACAAGCGGGTTGTTTGTCGGATCACACCCATACGTCGATGACAAATGCATGCACAATGTTTGTGTATATAGTTAACAAGCAAGATGGCTAACTTGAAGTCTAGCTAGTAGATGATCTACTAGATAACGTTAATCATGGATGAGTGTTGGTTGGCTGAGTGTCATACATTAGCCAACCCAACGAAATAAAGTGCATTTGACTGATATGCTCCTCACCTCAACTTTACAACATTGATTCACACATTTTTATCAACATTAACTAAATTTAGCTAGGTAAGTTAGATTGTTGTACGATCTCGCTACCTGGCTTTAGTTGGCTACGTTGCGTTGGTCGTAGCCCTCGATCATGACTTTCAGTTCCATTACACAGTTCAATCGTGCTTCTACATCTGCATTGCTTGCTGTTTGAGGTTTTAGACTGGGATTCTRTATAGCACTTTGACATAGGCTGACGTAAAAAGGGCTTTATRAATAAATGTGTTTGATTGATTRAAGAGTCATTGGGCGAAGGCTTATTCTGTATGGGTAGTTTTGTTTTTAAGAGCCCAGACGCTCGGTCTGAACATTAACACGAATCGCTTGCCTTACGGTATTGGAAGCATAATGACCTTATCATTCATATCAGCGACAAATAATAATRAAAAGGTTCAATTGATACACACCTTTTTATAGGGTTCCCACGCGGCCATATTGTCATGTTGCAGCGCTTGTTTATGGAAAACATACGGAAGACAGTGGACTGACTACCTGTGCTAATTAGCGATCTGCGTCTCTGAACACCGTGTTAATAACTCAAAAAATGGAAGCCACAAACRTGTTGTCACTGAAAATACTGTCAGCTGCAACTGTGTGTTTTGCATTTGTGAAATMTTTTTGATGTCATATGAAAKTAAAGGGATTTATGGTTCTAGAACCGTACCGCAATTTAGAATCGATCGTATTTGGCTGTTTTGGCTTCCAGAGCCAATTCGCTAGTCTGAATACCAATATTTTTAGCTAACGTGCCACTCCTTGTCATTGTCACATAACATGGAGTACAGTGAGTGGATTAGCTAAAGAGACTGGTACCCATCCTACCAATTCGTCTTTAAACACAACATGTAAGGTCCTTGGACTAAGGCTCTTTTTATGCCATTATTGGGCTATTCTGGACGCAACCTAGTTGGCTAGCTATCAGCATCTTGCCAAAATCATTATTGTGGAACTTGAGTCATGTCCCCTTTCAGTTGCACCTGTGTGCAAGCTACAGCAACAATGTATCGATCTGACGTTTGCAATGTGACAGTGAATGGCTCGCTTGCGCACACCTGCTCGCTACATGGAGCTCAGTCAGTGGTTGAGGTTGAGCCTCTGCATTGGGTTAATAACTATTACACACTCTGCTATAGGCAATGGGTAACTTTGGTGAACCTCACTCATTCACTAAACAATAATTGATTCTACCAAGCACACATCGTCACCAAGCACACATCGTCACCAGCTTAGATACTAGCCAACATTGACATGTGAATCATGTATTACAAAAAGCAGGCATTGACCTTCAAGGTTCTGCAAAGTTGTTGGCTTAAGGTTGCATTGTTTGTATTGTAAACATGCATGTAGTTGGTCTCACTGACTTATTCATGCCTTATTCAGTAGTCACGTCTACGGGTTTCATTTCAGATTAGGGGCGAGTGTGTGGAATTGGTGTCAGAGGTACTGTCACTATAAAGGGGTAAGAATAGACCCACAGTGTCCACGACATAAAAGACTCTCCAGTACAGTGTGTCGTTTACAAAATAGCCTCCAACACTCTACTCAACAAACTGGATGTAGTCTATCACAGTGCCATCCGTTTTGTCACCAAAGCCCCATATACTACCCACCACTGCGACCTGTAAGCTCTCGTTGGCTGGCCCTCGCTTCATACTCGTCGCCAAACCCACTGGCTCCAGGTCATCTACAAGTCTCTGCTAGGTAAAGCCCCACCTTATCTCAGCTCACTGGTCACCATAGCAGCACCCACCCGTACGTAGCACGCGCTCTAGCAGGTGTATCTCACTGGTCACCCCCAAAGCCAATTCTTTCTTTGGCCGCCTCTCCTTCCAGTTCTCTGCTGCCAATGACTGGTACGAACTGCAAAAATCACTAAAGCTGGAGACTCTTACCTCCCTCACTAGCTTTAAGCACCAGCTGTCAGAGCAGCTCACAGATCACTGCACCTGTACATAGCCCATCTGTAAATAGCCCATCCAATCTACCTCATCCCCATACTTTATTTATTTATATCTTGCTCCTTTGCACCCCAGTATCTCTACTTGCACATTCATCTTCTGCACATTCTACCATTCCAGTGTTGACTCGCTATATTGTAATTACTTTGCCACCATGGCCTATTTGCCTTACCTTCCTTATACTACCTCATTTGCACATGCTGTATATAGACTTTTCTACTGTATTATTGATTGTATGTTTGTTTATTCCATGTGTAACTCTGTTGTTGTGTGTCGAACTGCTTTGCTTTAGCTTGGCCAGGTCGCAGTTGCAAATGAGAACTTGCTTGTTCTCAACTAGCCTACCTGGTTAAATAAAGGTGAAATAAAATCAACAGTTGATGAGCAATAAGACTTGATGGAACACACATTCCTGAACTGTTCTCAATGAAAAATAGATTWATTTTTTATTTAAAAAATTGAACTAGCTATTTCATGTACATTATTCATGCAAAGAGGAATAGTGTTAATCTCGATTTCCTTTAGAAAATGGTATCATTTAGTGAGAAATTATTTGGAGATTCATGTCTCACTTATACTAAAGTAAGTCCACTTGAATACCCCTATCCCAGTTGAGGGTGAAAGGCTTAAGCTTCCAATAGCTGATATTGAGCCCCCACGTGGGAGATAAGGAGGAAGTCTCCTTCCCTAGAGCCAAAGCCTATATTTGAATGTAACAATGTAGCTGGAGAGACCTGTGGAGAGTAAGAGTGGTCACATTTTCTGCAGAGCAGACACTCATTTGACGACAGGAGCATCTCGGTAGTATGAAGAGGCTCATTTCCTCTTCTTCGTCAGCGTTGGCCTGAAAACSCATGCTAGTTGGAAAACAAGCATGTATGGTTGATGCTTACAGAAATTTGTTTTTGCTGACCATATCCACATTTCAAATGAAAGGTAGGAGATGGGAATGGCACTAATCTTGAGATTTCTTCTCTATTGTCCTTTATTTTGGGAAGGCAAGTCCTCTCTTCCTGGTGTAAACATTCTGTTGGTTAATACTAAGCTCCCCTAGACTCTGTGTAAATTTTCTGAATTTGACCAGGATAGTGTTTTTCTAAAATTGGAGGATAGAATAAAATGTTACACAGCCCTAAAACTTGAAATCCTGACAGGCTGGTGTTTGAACCAGTTAGGCTGTACTGAAGAATGGAAATATATAATTTGATGTTTGACACTTCTCAATAGAGGGCTCATTTCATTGTCGAACCTCCAGTCTTCTCCATGCGCTAAAATATTGCAGTGGACTGACGATGACTAATCATTTGATGTAAAACATCAGTGGGTATCTGAGACTGCATTAGGCTAGATTTCCCTGACAACTAATGTCTCATTYCCATCTAATTTAGCCTACTTAGCACAGGTAGCTAGACTAGAGTACACACTTCACCTGTCTCCCACAGATCTAATGTGCAGTCGCTGCTTTCTTTCCACTGGTGCCTAAATAAGCTCTTCACCTGACAAAACTCTTAAAACCCTCCCAGAACCATGGTCACTGYCCAGCTCTACAAATGCTGTTTATGCTCCATAGAGCCACAAACCAGTTTCAGAATGCAAATGTATGGCACGCTTTTAGCCCATGTGTTGTCACCATAGACAACGAGAAGGGGAGGCTCTATTTCACCATTGTCTTAGGGGCTTTGGATGTTCTCTTCCTTCTATTTCTATCGTTGTCACATTCACGATAGYCCTCTTTGTAACCATGGTTTTTGGAACCAACAATGCCGCGCTATGTTACATCTACCATCCTGCTGTCCCACAATGCAGCAATCTGGCCAGCAACGAGGCGYGATGGTGCTAACGAGCGATGACAGATGGAGCTAATTAAAACTAACGATGGGGAGCCGGGATAATTTGAATCACTCGCATGGTTAAGGTCAGAACAGGGTAACCAGATGCACCCTGTAGGTGGGGGCCTACTGGGAAAACAAGGCGAATATGGATTCCAAAATCTAGCCCACTAACTAGGCCTATGGGAGAATCTCAATTGCATACTCCTCGCCTCAAAGCCAATTGGAGGAGAAGGTCAGAGGAGAGCGACCTCTGACTTTCTCATCCATTGTGTTTTGAAAATGAGACGAGGAGAGAGGAAGCGAGGAGTATGCAATTGAGAATCACCCTGTGTGTCAATTCAGACTCAATTAAGTAGGCCGTTAGGAGGTTCCTCCAAATGTCACCAGGTTTCTAGGTGATGCCATAATACCCACTTTAACCATTTTTTCCTTCTCTCTTTCACAGCTGGCCCTGCCTTCATCAAGTAAGTATTCCATTTTAAAGGTGTTATCTTTAGTTTCACAGTACGGGTAAATATTAGCTACACCTTTCCTACTGGTTGAAACMAGCCCTCAATCCCTGTCCCATGACATGACCTGAGACCAACCTTGGTCAGTCAGCTGATTTAGTGCAGCTTGTTGATAATGTTCTTAAAGTCACATTCATTACACCAGTGTTTACTGTCAACCCCCTTTTGTSCTCAAGGTGCTGTAGATTATAGCACAAGCTGTACATGCACCGCAACATGATTAGTGTTGCATATCCTTCTCCTTTATTGTCTGAGAACAAGTCAATGTTTTTCTTTCATTAGTTACTGAGCTAACTCTGTTGATAGAAGAGTGTCAACGCTAGTGCCTTGTGTACCGAGCTGTCGTACTTGCTCTACTGCTTAAAACTCTTATATTGATGACACACAGAAAGTGCAAAGTATAATTTGGAATTATTTTGCCCTTTTTTAAAATTTGAATAAATCATTCTACTACAGTATATTATTAAGTCCTTTTACATAACACACTATATCCCATAGATCTACYTTGTGTGTTGCACATTGTAGTAAGTCAGTGCATGCCAATAGACTGACCGTATTGAACAGACAGTAAAGTATGGCTTCTGTCTCTCTTTCCCTCCCCTTCTCTGTCGTGCAGTGGTTGGAGACACGGCCCAGCCAACAGCAGTGTCCTGTGTGTAAAGCGGGCATCAGCAGAGAGAAAGTCATCCCCCTCTACGGCAGAGGGAGCTCCAGCCAAGAGGACCCCAGGTACACTGTGTGTGTGTGTTTGAGCGTGCATGGTTGTACACATGTGACACTGAGAAACTGCATTGGTTAACTGGTGTTTCGTCCTCCAGGTTGAAAACCCCGCCTCGGCCTCAGGGACAGAGAACGGAGCCAGAGAGCAGAGGGGTGAGGCCTCCTCTTCATCACTTACATTAGAATGAGTTTAATATGACATTTATTGTATGGTTCTTTGTGTGTTCACTCTATTTGTAATGAGTGACCACTATTCTGCTCTTTCCTCTTCTTGCAGCCCTTCCAGGGGTTTGGGGACACTGGCTTCCACATGTCCTTTGGGATCGGTGCATTCCCATTCGGCTTCTTCACCACAGTCTTCAACACCAATGACCCCTTCCACAGAGCAGGTACACACAAACAGACACCCACACAACCATAATGTATTCCTTGACACAATGGCTATTGGCTGATCATTGCAATGTTATCACTGTTCTCCCCCCCCCCCCCCAGACGCATACGCAGCCGATCACCAAGGCAACCCTGACAACGGCAACAACTGGCAGGACTCTCTCTTCCTGTTCGTGGCCATCTTCTTGTTCTTCTGGCTGCTGACTGTGTGAGGGAGAAGATGGATAGAAGGTGGAAAAGGAGAGGTGTAGGGATGGGGGAGTATGTGTGGGTGTGTGTGTGTGTATGTATATATATTACACACACATCAAAGCATCAGGAACGACCGACTTTCTGGCTCAGTAGTGACTGGGAGACTTTAGACCATAGATGGGTGGTGGTGGGATGACTGTCAGTTTACTCTTAGCAAGCGATATCTAATGCAGCAAACAAACGAGTCAAATATTTGTGTATTCCCCCCCCCGCCCAAATGATTTACGAGATTCATTTGGATTGGGAGAGTACTCTGAGACACCACTCTGTGGTGGTGGATGATACCCAAACGTGAGGGTGAGTGAAGCGAAGTCAATCTTTCGACCTTTCTCTGCATTTGTACATAAATACACCACATGCACACACACACACACAGTGGATACCACACACACACACACACACACACACACACACACACACACAGTGGATACCTGGGTTGAAGCGTGGGGGCTGACTTTTTAGGGATGGGTCTGGTGTATAGACTGGAATCAGTGTTGAGAGAAATGGTTGGATTGAGTTAATTGTAAATTAGGGGAGTATGACAATGATCACTAAGTAACTTTACTGTACCACAATACCTATGTAATGTGGTTAACATAGAGATACAGTTGAAGTCGGAAGTTTACATACACCTTAGCCAAATACATTTAAACTCAGTTTTTCACAATTCCTGATATTTAATCCTAGTAAAAATTCCTTGTTTTAGGTCAGTTAGGATCACCACTTTATTTTAAGAATGTGAAATGTCAGAATAATAGTACAGAGAAGGATTTATTTCAGCTTTTATTTMTTTCGCACCGAAGTGCGTTCATCTCTARGAGAMAGAATGCGTCYCCTTCCTGAGYGGTATGAYGGCTGYGTGGYCCCATGGTGTTTATACTTACATACTATTGTTTGTACAGAATAACGTGGTACCTGCAGGCGTTTGGAAATTTCTCCCAAGGATGAACCAGACTTGTGGAGGTCATCAAAAAAAATTCTGAGGTCTTGGCTGATTTCTTTAGATTTTCCCATGTTGTCAAGCAAAGAGGCACTGAGTTTGAAGGTAGGCCTTGAAATACATCCACAGGTACACCTCCAATTGACTCATATGATGTCAATTAGCCTATCAGAAGCTTCTAAAGCCATGACATCCTTTTCTGGAATTTTCCGTGCTGTTTAAAGGCACAGTCAACTTAGTGTATGTAAACTTCTGACCCACTGGAATTGTGATGCAATGAGTTAAGTGAAATAATCTGTCTGTAAACAATTGTTGGAAAAATGACTTGTGTCATGCACAAAGTATATATCCTAACCAACTTGCCAAAACTATAGTTTGTTAACAAGAAATTTGTGGAGTGGTTGAAAAATGAGTTTTAATGACTCCAACCTAAGTGTATGTAAACTTCCGACTTCAACTGTACTTCCGACTTCAACTGTACTTAGACAAAATGGAATACAAAAATTGCCCTTTGAAGGAATTTCAGGTTTAGGCTATTCCCCAAATATTGGAGCTTGTTTGAGTTTTAAGGGAGGGTGAGAATGGGATTATAACCTGATACAATAAAAATAAAAAATTGCTATAGACACTTTTTTCCCCCAGGCCAAAGAGCGATGTATCACCGTCAAGTACGATTTTGGGAAAATGTATTTGAATAGTCCTGATTACAACTAAACTGATTCAATTTTTGTCTGTAGATTTTAAGAAAATAATTTATGAATATTCTTTAGGATGGTCTACAGACGGGTACAATAACAACTTTGTATATTCTCTTAACAAACTGCCATTGCACTGTGAAGTCGTAGATAAGACAGGCCTAATAATGTGGACACGTTATGAGAGTTCTTTGTCATATATGTTAACAGACTAACACTATTGTAAAGAGTCATGAGAGTAGTGTACGGGAAGGCTGGAGTGAGCAGTATTGTGTACAGTTGTGCTCTGGAGAATTCGCCACATATGAGTAAATACTGTATGATGTCACAGTATTTTCTGGGGGACAGTTAGTGGAACATTTAAATCTACAAATCAAAATGATCTGGAACACAACACAGGATCCTTTTGATCTGGATGAAATGTACTAAAAACCTGTCCTTGGGGGTTTGTAGCTGGGCACAGTGCTACAAAGGAAAATATGACAGCAGAGTCACGTTCATTAAGGCACAACATAGCAAAATAAAACAAGTGTTTATTGGACAAATTCAGATTGTACCTGTTTCACTGTTTTGTACAGTTTACTTCCGTTTTGTGCCTACTGAACATGACCCAGGTGCATAAGTCAATACAGTGTTTGTCAGATCCTTTTTGACTTAAGTCAGAATKAGTATTTGATGTTATCTGCAGCTGAAATAAATTAAATGCGATGAGCAACATGAACTGTGCCCAATGTGACGACATGGACTATTATAATTGTAAGATTTCAATGAGTGTTTCTCCTGATTGTAAGTGTTTGTGTGTCTGTCTGTATATACACATTTGTATATATGAATATTGTAAAGGCTGTTTTTACGTGTTTCCGAATGACCAGCCATGGCAATGAGACAAGATGTGAGATGGCTCGAGTTTAACCTGGCCAGCATGTCATGATGTAGCAGAGTCCCCCTCTTCCACTCAGTGAAAGACAAGTTACATTTCTGTACTCGTACAATGCACTCTAACCTATCTGACCGGTATATGTATGAAAAGGAAACAGAAACTCCCATTTCACCCTACCCATTTCATTTTGATACAACTCCTGTGAAGTCTATGAAATGGGTTGAAGATCAAGAGTGTCCAGGAACTCTGTAGCACCTTACCAAACAGCACCAGCCCAATAACATCCATGCAAGGGGTTGAGTAAAGGAAGGGCTATGGGGGCACGAAATGATGGAAGAGGGTGGTCTTTCTTGTGATGTACAGTTGAAGGGGCTAAGTAATTTCATACATATCACTGTCTGATCAAGCTAGGCATTTGTATTCTGAGTCTTTTGTGACACAAAAAAAGATGGAAATGACATTTGTTTTGCAAGTCTTTTGCTAGACGACACAGTGGGACATTGTGCAAAACCGAATGGTCACGGAGCTGTGGAAATGTTTTCCTGCACTCTGAATAAATAGTTGTTTAATACATTTAATGTAGCCTGTGTTGTCTAAGTTCTTTGTGCACACTTATGAAGTTGAAATGTGTATTAACTGTCCAAATATGCTGAATTTTGAAAGGCACATCAGTGAAACTTTGAGATCCATTCAACCACAAACAACCACAAAGCATAAAATTATTTTGAACACAAATATAAATGCAACATGGAACAACTTCAAAGATTTTACTGAGTTACAGTTCATATAAGGAAATCAGTCAATTGAAATTGAAATTAATAACGCCCTAATCTATGGATTTCATATGACTCGGAATACAGATTTGCATTTGTTGGTCACAGATACCTTTTCTTTTTTTTATCTGAAAACCCACTGTTCCCATGACTGGTCAACTGCCTTGCTCARGGGTAGAACAACATTTTTACCTTGTCAGCTCGGGGATTCGATCCAGCAACCTTTCGGCCCAACACTCCTACCTGCCAGGCTACCATTTCCCTCATGCAGCGCGGCATCTCATTCGCATAGAGTTGATCAGGCTGTTCATTGTGKAATGTTGTCCCGCTCCTCTTCAAAGGCTTTGCGAAGTTGCTGGATATTGGTGGGAACTGGAACATGGTGTCGATCCAGAGCATCCCAAACATGTTCAATGGGTGACATGTTTGGTGAGTATGCAGGCCATGGAAGAACTGTGACATTTTCAGCTTCCAGGAATTGTGTACAGATCCTTGCGACATGGGGCCATGCATTATCATGCTGAAACATAAGGTGATGGTGGCAGATGAATGGCTCGACAATGGGCCTCAGGATCTCGTCACGGTATCTCTGTGCATTAAAATTGCCATTGATAAAATGCAATTGTGTTCGTTGTCCATAGCTTATGCCTGCCCATACCATAACCGTACCGCCACGATGGGGCACTCTGTTCACAACGTTGACATCAGTAAAACCCTCACCCACACAACACCAATGCACATGGTCTGCGATTGTGAGGCCTGCTGGTTGTACTGCCAAATTCTATAAAATGACATTGGTAGAGAAATTAACATTCCATTTTCTGGCAACAGCTCTGGTGGACATTCCTTCAATCATCATGCCAATTGCACACCCTCAAAACTTGAGACATCTGTGACTTTGTTTTGTGTGACAAAACTGCACATTTTAGAGTGGCCCTTTATTGTCCCCAGGTGCACCTGTGTAATGATCATGCTGTTTAACCAGCTTCTTGATATGCCACACCTGTCAGGTGGATGGATTATCTTGGCAAAGGAGAAATGCTCATTAACAGGGATGTAAACAAATTTGTGAACCAMATTTTTTGTGCGTATGGAACATATCTTTTATTTCAGCTCATGAAACATGGGACCAACACCTTACATGTTGTTTATATTTTTGTTCAGGCAGCTTATACTCTGCTTCACTGTAAACTAAAATAGCTGGATCAGGTGTATGCCATCTATTGCTATGCTTGTAATATGATTATAGTCGAGCTGATGACTAAGAGAACAAAAGCCAGAAACCTGCAACGTAATACTATTTACCAGTGCCCTGTGTTTTGGTTGATCATGACCTGGATTTAACCTTTATTTTAAGCCTTTTCCAGAAAATAGAATTACAACAAAAATGTACGAAATTGCCTGAGGATGGTGCTGGACCATCTGACATAAAACGAAAAGGGGAAAGTTTAAGTTTGAAAAAGCTTWAAAAAAATAAAGCTTAAAATTCAGTTAATGTGACTTTATTACAAATGATTTAACAATAAAAAGGCACGCGCTCTCATGTACTGGACTATTGCCCGATCACATGATGAGTCTATCCTGTAGTAGATCACGATACAACATGACGACTGCAGACTCCCACGTGACTTTTCTCTCTGGATCTCCGCAGACAAGAGGTTGAGGAATGTAGTGAGATTTTGACATGAGATATTGGGTCGTAGTATGCGAGGTAAATTAACATTAATCTTTGACAACTAAAATGAATTGTGTTTAGTGCAGCCAAATGGATGAACAGACTCACTCTAGACTGAATTTGATTTGTTTCAGGGTCCAGTACTTTATAAGAATATAAATAGGGCCCCAGTTCAGACACCTCATACCCTTGACTTGCGATAAGTTCTGCTAAAGAGAGCTTCGTCTTCAGCGCCCATGTACAAGTGCCTGCAAGTGTCATGATTCAACAGAGCATTTCAGAAGATCACATGCACCACTGCTTTAAGCAGATGTGTGAAATAAACTAGAGC
Source organism: Salvelinus sp. IW2-2015 (assembly GCF_002910315.2). Lineage (NCBI taxonomy): Eukaryota > Metazoa > Chordata > Actinopteri > Salmoniformes > Salmonidae > Salvelinus > Salvelinus sp. IW2-2015. Next base: position 22,566,796 of record NC_036869.1, on the reverse strand, counting down.
TATTTTCCTATAGAGGAATCCATGATTAAGCAAGGCAACATACAGGTAATGTCAGCATGGATAAAAAAAAAAAATACCGTTATAAAAGCCTTTAATTGTCAAAATGATTAATAAATATCTACATATAAAAAATAAAATCATAAAAACTGTTAGTGTTACTTTAACAAAAAAAAAAAAAACAGACCTTGACGTGAAATCATACACAGAGTACTGAGGATCATAAAAAAGTATTTAAAACTGTTATTGTGATGATCTGTCTCAAAAGTTTTYGTTCTATCTGATAAATAATTTGTTGACTTGAGAAAATAGTGTMTTTTCTGAAAACAAATAAGCACTGCAAGAGAATAATCATTTGGTTTTGGTCAGAGACTAATAAACAGCTCTAGCTTTGGTCAATTCAAATTGTTATGAGATTTTCTTACRTTCCAGCTATTTCTCCGTTCACACGTGTGGTCACCACATGTAATCTCAAATTGAAAGTGCAAAAAAAGTGATCAAATTTGTGTAAACGGAAGGCGTGATATTAGATTTCTTCACATCCTAGAATTAGATTTCTAGGATGTGATGTTTTTGGGTATTTCTAGGTTGTTGAAAGTGACTGTGCTATACAGTGATTAATATCAAGGCAATATTTCATCAATCCTTTTCTTTGCCCTTTTTAGGTCCCTTGTTCTTTTTATTGAGGATTTTCATCAGGTTCTTGGACATGTAGTATGGCTTCTGCATCGTTCCGTCATGTCGCTCCAAGTCCTCCACTGTGAGAAAGGGAGCAAGAAGGAAGCGAGAAAATCAATAGACAGGTATGTTGAAAGATGTTTTTGTGCAATGAAGCAAGAAATGTAGCAATGTAATGTGTGACTGCTCAGTATATGATACAGTGATGTGTTGCTGGAGGTGCTCTACTCACAGAAGCAGAGGAAAAGTGTGTCCACACACATGTTGTACACACTGAAGAATCCATGAGCAATGAGGTACGCTCCCACCACAACCACCTGTTACCACAAAGACATACACACCACTGTCAATTACTTTCTCTAACACACATTTCATTGATCGTTAACTGCTTCTTTCACTTCCACTATGGAATACCTGTAAATACAGTGCATTCGGAAAGAATTCAGACCCCTTCACTTTTTCAAACATTTTTTTTTTTACATTACAGCCTTATTCTAAAATGGATGGAGAAAAAAAAATCTATCTACACACAATAACCCTTAATGACAAAGCAAAAAAAATAGTTTTTTAGAAATGTTTGTACATTTATAAAAAAAAATGTAAAAAAAAACTGGGCCACTCAACGACATTCAGAGACTTGTCCCGAAGCCGCTCCTGCGTTGTCTTGGCCGTGTGCTTAGGGTAATTGTCCTGTTGGAAGGTGAACCTTTACCCCAGTCTGGAGGTCCTGAGCGCTCTGAAGCAGGTTTTTATCAAGGAGCTCTCTGTACTTTGCTCCGTTCATCTTTCCCTTGATCCTGACTAGTCTCACAGTCCCTGCTGCTGAAAAACATTCCCAAAGCATGATGCTGCTACCACGCTTCTCCATAGGGATGGTATTGGCCAGGTGATGAGCGGAGCCTGGTTTCCTCAAGACGTGACACTTGGCATAGGGGGCCAAATAGTTCAAACTTGGTTTCATAATTTATTTTATCTTTATGTAACTAGGCAAGTCAGTTAAGAACAAATTCTGATTTGCGGGGACGGGGGTGGGATTAAAACAAAAATAAATTAAATAAAAATATTGGACAAAACACACATCCCAGAGAATCTTGTTTCTCATGGTCAGAGTCCTTTAGGTGCCTTTTGGTAAACTCCAAGCGGGATGTCATGTGCCTTTTACTGAGGAGTGTCTCGCGTCTGGCCACTCTACCATAAAGGCCTGATTGGTGGAGTGCTGCAGAGATGGTTGTCCTTCTGGAAAGTTCTCCATCTACTCAGGAACTCGAACTCTGTCAGCGTGACCATCGGGTTTTTGGTCATCTCACTGACCATGGCCCTTCTCCCCCAATTGCTCAGTTGGGCTGGGCAGCCAGCTCTAGGAAGAGTCTTGGTGGTTCCAAACTTCTTCTATTTACTTCCAAACTTCTTCCTCTATGTGTTCTTGGGAACCTTCAATACTGCAGACATTTGTTGGTACCCTTCTCCAGATCTGTGCCTCGACACAATCCTGTCTTGGAGCTCTACGGACAATTCCTTCAACCTCATGGCTTGGTTTTTGCTCTGAAATGCACTGCCAACTGTGGGACGTTATATAAACAGGTGTGTGCCTTTCCAAATCATGTCCAATCAATTGATTTTACCACAGGTAGACTTCAATCAAGTTGTAGAAAGAGCTCAAGGATGCTCAATGGAAACAGGATGCACCTGAGCTTAATTTTGAGTCTCATAGCAAAGGGTCTGAATACTTATGTCAATAAGGCATTTCAGTTTTAAATTTTTTGTAAATTTGCAAAAATAAATAAAAAACCTGTTTTCGCTTTGTCATTATGTGGTATTATGTGTAGATTGATGAGGAACTATTTTAATTGAACCCATTTTAGAATAAGGCTGTAACGTAACAAAATGTGAAGGGATCTGAATACTTTTCTGTCACTTACAATAATGGGCATCCAGTAGTAGTTGAGCATTTCAGTACGGAAATTGCTGCCTGGTAGTCTTATTCTGCCAGAGAAGAAAAAGAAAGCCAGGACACCTGAGAAGAGAAGAGGAAGGTTGGTTAAAGATTCGATTAATTTAGACAGGTTATCTAATCACACTTCTGGCCTGTAAAATGCACAAAAGGAGCTCCTATTCAGAAATATGACTAATGATAAACAGCATAATAATTATGTTGGTGTTTGTCATCTTACCTACTCCTCCCACCACTAGCAGCTTCCCAAAGAAGAGCAGCAGGTCCGTCACTTTATCTAACACCACCACCCTGAGGAGAGAGGCACAGTCAGCACGTCAGGGAAACACATCCCCAGCATTCAGCTATGGTTTCACAGCAGTCAATCAAATCCATGCAAATGTTCTTATGTAAGAGGGGGGGGGGGGGAAAAAAGTCTACACATTCCTACAGGCATACCAACCAATACTAGAACACACACCTGACAATGTTCCTCATTAGAAGCATGAATGCGTTTTTCGCGGAGACACAGAAGTTTTTTCCATATACGGCAATCTTTGGGAAAAAGAGGACTGTGTATTAGATACATAGTCTACCAGAAATACTCTACAACTGAGGGAGAGATTGASAGACACGTAGTTGTAGTTAACAGGTACATGTGAGGATGTAGTAGAGACTGACCATGATGTAGGCGTTTCTATTGAGGAACTTTATGAACTTCTCCAGACACCAGAAGCAACACTTCAGACAGCACATAAGGAACCGAGCACAGGGGTTTTGAGCCGCTAGAGAGAAAGAGAGAAATAGTAATGGCGTCTTKTTGTAGGCACGAACTCCACCATTGTTTTTTCAAAAAGGCTATGGGAAAAATGAATGGTGTTTTTGTAAGGTTTTTGGATAAAAGGCCMAAAAAAAWWAAAAAGTATGTGGTCAACACAGGTGTAGGATATCTCATACGTTTTATGTCATGAAAAACAACAAAGGCTTCATAATTCAAAAGGTAATGTTGACTGCTATTATCTCATAGAACAAAAAGTATAAGATCTCCTAAGCCTATGTTAACCTCAGACCTTTTTTCAGCATTTATTCAAAAACCCTATTCTTTCCCCATACGGATGGCTGAACGAACCAGAGGTAACTAATTTCCGGGTTTTACGACTACAAGCTGGGGAGCTCCATTACCCTTACATTACAACATGCATGATGTGAGAGCTTGGCATAATTGACTAGTTCCATATTAGGCCAACTCGATTTCCGTAGGTGCGCAGATATCGACTCTAAGAGGTTAATCGGATAACAATAACAGGTTTCCAAGGGAAAATCCAGCCTTACCTCTGGTCTTGTGGTCCAGGTACTCCAGGATGATTCGAACTACCTGGATGAGGGTGAGGATCAAAGCACCAAACGCCAGGGAGCCAACATGGTATCTAAGAGAAGCAACATCAGCTGTGTTCGAATACCCATTCTAACATACTGTATACTTAATGAGTATATACTATTAGTTCATTTTAGTATACTGTAAACGAACAGTATCATTTCAGTTGCGCGTACTAGAGCTTCGCCTGTCTACCGGAAGTTGATGCTGTTGCTATGCAACATCTTGCTAGCTTGTTAGCATAACAAATGACTAGCTAAACATTTTACAATTTCGGGTGTGTTCTTAAATTCAATCTGGAGTGCTAGAGTGCGCTCATAAATCCAGAGCGTTGTCAGATTGTCTATCCTTAAATTTAGAGCGTTTCGCTCAGAGCGCAAACTGGACGCTCTGGCCGAGGAGTAGGTCAGTCAAGCACCCAAGCGAACTGGCTAACGTTGGCTAGCTACTTCCAGACACAAATGAGAGAACACCTCACTCTGACCATTTTAATCACCCTAGCAGAGCTGGTTAGGCAGTTTTCATGTTATCCAGAGAGTTGGTGACTAACTGTGCTGCTGGCAACAATTAAATTAGCTACGCTTTTTTTGCCAACGTCTACTGACACCCGCTATAGTCAGCGGGTGTTGAGCGTTCATATATTCACCAGTTATTCTGAGTGAGAGTGCTCCGAAATCAGAGTAGATAGCCAGAATTAACAATGTCCATTGAAACGCACTTAACTAAGAATGATGTGAATAATCGTGGGGTAGTTAATATACTTCCTGGCAAGTTCAATGTCTTAGTAGGCAACTAACCTTAGGTAACTAGCTTACATACCGGTACATACTGCTGTAATGCTATGCGGTTCGTAAGGAGAGAGTAGTTAACAAGTTGTCGGCCAACATAACGTGTAACGTAACTTATTTGAAAAGTCATTACTTTATTACATTGCTCAACATTTGTCTTTATTAGTTAAAGCAAAGAATTTGTATCCGCTTTCGACTGACTTCGGCTGCATCTTTTCTGCCATTTTCTTCAACTCTGAAAAGTTATGAAGCCACGCCTATTCTCTGAAGAATTGCACTATGGGGCCTAAAAGCATGGAAATAGTGTCCACTGAATGTGTACTTCGTATTTTGGCAAATTTAGTATGACATTCTGGGAACTTTTGGCATACTAACTATATCCATACTATAACCAATAAGCATACTATATACTCAATTCACGTAACAAATAGTACAGTTAGTTTGAGTATTTGAACACAGCTATAGACATATGGGGAGAAAGGGAGTTAGTTGAATGGATAGATAACAAAATACTAATTGGATTCTGGCTCAAATTATAACTGTACAAGTATATGGTCTGTGGACACTCAGGCAAGGAAAGGCACCACCACAGCCCGACTGCTGAAACGTGTCTACACCCTTACCGTAGCGTGCGGATGAAGGCCTGGGACAAGGGGAAGGTGGGGATGTCTGAGGGCTTGCTGAAGGCCCAGTAGTAGGAGGCGAAGGCCCCAGCCAGGGTACACTGGCCCAGGGCGATGACAAAGTTGATGCACCACAGGAAGGCCACCACGTTGTAGATCTGCAGGTTAAACAGGTTCCTCTGCAGCAGGCCCTCGTTGTTGTACTTGATGAAGATGCAGCGCGCCGACGGGCACCACGAGTAGTCTGTAGAGTTGTAGAATGTCTGAGGGAAAGACAGGAGGGGGGAGAGATGAAAGAGGAAGGGATGAAATATGAATGGAGACACGGAAAGGGGTCAAACAGATATTCATTTTTTTTACGTAGATGGCTGAAGCAAGTACACACATTTTGTGTGTGTTTCTGATATCTGAGTTGGGCTTATGCATCTATCTCTATGGGGTCAAAGTTCGTCAGGGACACTTACCTGTGGGTCACAGGTCACATTCCCACCGATTTGGCCACAGTTACCCTGAGTAGAGTTGAGAGTCACCACTTTGTACACTGGAATGCCTGAAGTGGCCAGATACCTAAACATCTTCTGTTAAGTGGGTTAACGATACCGTGGAGTTTGTAGAYAGTGCTCAGTGGAACACAGATACAAAACAGAYCTTATGATTATTTGTCATAAAATTATAATAGGCAGTGTAAAACACTCAAATATTTACACGACAGAGAGGATACAGAGCAGTGATGCCCCAGTAGGCCACACAMACCACCAGGAGAACAAAGGTGACGAGAGGGTAGAACAGTGTAGACATCATGTGACTGACAGCCCTGTAAAACATTACAGTACGTGTGCTGAAAAGTTAGGTTGTATCACAATATTGGTGGAATATTTGTCACAATACATGGGTATGTGTGTAAGTATGGGCCAGTATGTGTAATCCTGGCTCATATCTAACTTGACTCACTTGCTGGACTCCTGGATGAGAGCGATGGCGATGAGGATTCTGGTCCGCAGAAAGATCAAGGTCAGGAGAAGAATACCCTCTACCACAGATAGGATTATCACTGAGCAAGAAAGAATAAGAGAGAGAAAGCAGATAGGTCAACACAACGGTACAAAGTTGTCATCAGAAAGGCATGTCTGTCAGTCTGTAAACAGAGAAAAACAGAGACATAAAAAGAGCATGTGTAATATCAGACTCACAGAAGGCCAGCCAGGTCTCCTTGACCTGAAGGTAGACCTTGAAGTCGGTGGTGAAGCCTATGTCAGTGATGGAGACGGTCGACTTTCTGTAGTTGTCGTATTCCCACCAGCAGTGATATATACCTACAGACAGACAGAGAGCAAGAGAGAGAGAAATAAGATGCTTTAACCACCCTGAAAAGTCAATGTTCTTAAACTGTGACCTACATATAAACCTAGAGATACACTACAAACATGTTAGTAGACATATTATTATCATCAATGACTTACCATAGGCACCTACTGCCAAAACTCCAAATATAAGGACCCAGACCATAACAGGGGCGATGAACCGCAACAGAAGGAGGAACAGAAAACTGACAACCATGGCTATGACTAGAGCACTGAGGGAGGAGAGGAGAAGGGTACACAGCAGAGTAAGACAGGATTGGAAGAGCGGAGAGGGTCAAGTTAAAAGGAGGTAGAGGAGAATAAGAAAGAAAAATAAGATACATTTCAGGTCATATGTCTCGTTCCGGTCCTAATAAGCATGCCATCTCTAATAAAATGTTAGATTCTTAGTCGAGCATATCTTATATTTAATGAGTTAAATGTGTAAACTGAAAGATCAGCTGAGAAGATGAACAACAACGCAACATGTTCTGGTTTATCCTGTTCTAATACAACAGTACAGGACAATGGAAACTGTGAATTGACAAGTATCTGGCAGTAGTTGAAAATGAGCCCGAGAGAGACTCACGCGATGATCCACTGCCATGATGACGCAAAGTCCTCAAAGATTCTCACTCCGATCTCCTTGGCATTGAAGCCGTTTACTATGTCACTACAACACAAACCGGGAAAAGACCTGTTAACGCTAGTAATTACTGACAATGTCTCTGACACAAAACAGCATGATGCAGAGTACTACACGATAAATAAAGATAAAAGCACAGAAGATTTAGAAGTAGAGGAGATGAGAGGAACAAAGAAAGAGAAATATAAAAAGAGGTTTCTTCGTAATAGTACATTCATGCGTTGGGCCAGTAACCGAAAGGTTGCTAGATYAAGTCCCCGAGCTGACAAGGTAAAATTCTGTCGTTCTGCCACTGTTCCTAGGCCGTCATTGTAAATAAGAATTTGTTCTTAACTGGCTTGCCTAGTTAAATAAAGGTAAAATAAAAATACATTGGTGGTATTTATAGAGCTCAATACAAAGAGATGGTAACATTAAAAGCTTTCTTTGACTGCTGGTATTCAGTACCAGTAAGTGTATTGTTTACTACAGCACATTGAGGGGTAATTTGGGAGGTTGTACAACTAGAGCCGACTGACAGATCCTTGGGTTGTTTCTGTATCAAATACTAACAAGTGCCCACTATTACATATGCTCATGTGTTTTATGTGTCAAAGGATGAACATATACGTCTAATAGCCTACTTATCTTAAGTCTTATTCTTAGTTAATGACATTCTAAAATGACCACTCAGGTCTGGACATCATGGTCAGACTCAGTGTTAATATTATCCTCAGAATCAACCCAAGGCTTTGTGGATCGATTCTGTACTAAAAGCTAATACTAAAAGTAATGTTCTAGCCATGTGCAAGGGTACTACTGGAGCTAAATGACAGGGCAGATGACTACGAGGGTATGGGGCAAAGGGCTACCACTATCATAAAGCAAGACACTAACACAAACATGCTAACACAGATCTAAGTCTACACAAAGGAACTAGTCTACTATATTGATGTGAGATCAATTTAACTCACTCAATCAAGGACCAATCACTGGCAGTGAGAAAGAAAGATTATGGGTTATTAATGGGTATTTACAGTGTGTGTGTGTGTGTGTGTGTGTGTGTCTGTGTGTGTCTGTGTCTGTGTGTGTAACACCCCCTACCCTGTGGCGTTCCTGATGCCATTGACTGTATCATTGATGCTTGATGGCAAGCCTGGCGTATTGGCAAAGTCTTTAGGAATATTTTTCAGAGCGGTAACATCAGGTATGCATCTTCCCAGCACTAGACAGAGGAAAACATTAGAAATGTTTACATTTAATGACTTAAAAGCATCTAGATCTGTAATTTATGAAATTAAATATGAAAAAAGGCACACTCACCAGAGATTGTAGGAGTGTAGAAGAACGGGCACAGCTCTTGATCCACAATTTCTTTAACATGCTGAGAGGCAAAGGGGGAAAAAATGATAAACTACTATCTTTAGCTACATAGAGTAAAAAAAAAACTGGGAAACCCCTCCTGTTAAATCTATTTCCAAAAAATAGTCCAAGGCTTTGAGGAGTCAGTGACAACAATGATCAATGAAAGCCTATCTAAAGAAGTGAATTTACAAACCTCCATAAGAATAGGATGCGACTTACCAGTTTAGTTGATGCTAGGTCAAAGGATGGCACGCAGAGTGATTGGTTGAAGTAGTCTTGTGGCTTGGCTTTCGGTAAGTAGGCCAAAGGATTCAGAGCCCAGAATACATCTGGGCACTTTTCCACACACACCTGCAGAGTGAGGAAAGAAGAGGTCTTCACTTTGTGACATAAACGTGATGCCTGTCTCAGATATGGAGAAACACATTACATTATTATTATATATATTTTTTAAACGTTTTATTGGTATGTAACTTATGAAAGTTTTATTGTCAATTTAGTTTTGTATTTAAATGCCACATTAAACGTGTACATGACACTGCTGCAAAATYTCCCCATGAGGACAATAAAGTCAGTAAGTCATTTTGGGATGTAGAGACAATGAAAGAAACACCTCACACAAATGAAAATGAAATAGAAGACAACTTGTATGATTCCCAGCGGCTTGGTGAATATATTACATATACATACAAATTGGACCCAGGTATTAATAAGAGTATAAACACACACAATGGGAAATTGGAGATGTGCACAKAGTTCCTTATTACTCCTGACATCAGCCTTTAGAGAAACTAAGATATTATATAGGTTTGATGTTACTGTACTTGTGTGGTGGGGCACTGTAACCCATTAAGGACGGCGGCCATGACGTTGATTGATGTGGCACATTTCAGTATGTCAAAGTAGAACACGCTGGGTTGAGCTCTGCGAAAGGAAAAGTTACCAAACTATGCATTCTGAACGAAATATAGAACATGACAGTTCAGTATGTAGTGAGGCATGCCAAGCTTGAATTATTATGTAATGATGAAATGTCTGACTCAGATGCAACAGATAAAAGCGGAAAATGTGGCCAATCATGGCAAAAATGCATGATTAGTAAATTCACATTACATAGCATCAAGTGTTCTGAACTTCTGAATAAAATAATACTTGATGGTTCATAAAGAACTTCTAGTTCAAGCACATCAAACACCAGAGAGGTCCTTACACATTGAGCCCGATGCCACAGAACATTCCAGTAGAGTTCCGTGGGTAGAGGACGTGCCGGGGATCACCATAAAGCCAGGCTGGTGGAAATATAAAAACACATCAATATCTAATAGAGACACCAATATATTTACCACAGTCAAAGAACACATGAGCTAATTAATTAATTAATTAAATGTGTCAAAAAGGAAACCAAATGAACATACAAAGCTCATTTACATCAATTACCTGGTTTTGGTCATTTTATATACTAAACCACACCCTTTTCAATAAACTGCCTACTGTCCCAGTCGTGGCCAAGGTTTGAGAATGTACACAAATATAACATTTTCACAAGTTTGCCTGCTTCAGTGTCTTTTAGATGATTTTGTCAGATGTCCCAGCATAATCACAAGCATTTCATACGTGTCAAAGGCTTTTATTAACAATACACTGAAGTTGAGCAAAGAGTCAATATTTCGCCAGTGTTGACCCTTCTTTTTCAAGGACCTCGGCAATGCGCCCTGGCATGCTGTCAAGTAACTTCTGGGCCACATCCTGACTGATGCAGCCCATTCTTGCAAATCAATGCTTGGAGTTTGTCAGACATTTTTTTTTTTGTCCACCGCCTCTTGAGGATTGACCACAAGTTCTCAATGGCATGAAGTCTGGGAGTTTCCTGACCATGAACCCAAAATATCAATCGTTTTTGTTCCCCAAGCCAATTAGTTATCACTTTCGCCTTATCGCAAGCGTGCTCCATCATGCTGGAAAAAGGCATTTGTCGTTCACCAAACTGTTCCTGGATGGTTGGAGAAGTTGCACTCTCGGCAGCTGTGTTGGTACCCATTCTTATTTCATGGCTGTGTTCTTAAGTCAAATTCGGTGAGCTGAGCCCACTCCCTTAGCTGAGAAGCACCCCACCCAATGAATGGCTCTCCAGGAAGCTTTACTGTTGGGCATCGACACAGGACTAGATGGTAGCGCTCACCCTTTCTTCTCCGCGACAAGCTTTTCTCCGGATGCCCCAAAACAATCGGAAAGGGGATTCATTCAGCAGAAATGACTTTATCCCAGTCCTCCATCAGTCCAATCCCTGTACCTTTTGCAGATATCAGTCTGTTTTCCTTGGATGTTTTTTTTCTGGAGAGGAAGTGGCTTCTTTGCTGCTTTGACACCAGGCCATCCTCAAAAGTCCTTGCCTCACGTGCGTGCAGATGCACTCACACCTGCCCTGCGCCATTCCTGGTAAGCTCTGTACTGGTGGTGCCCCGATCCCGCAGCTGAATCAACTTTAGGAGACGGTCCTGGCGCTTGCTGGACTTTCTTGGGCGCCCTGAGTCTTCTTCACAACAATTGAACCGCTCTCCTTGAAGTCTTGATGATCCGATAAATGGTTGATTTACGTGCAATCTTACTGCAGCAATATCCTCGCCCGTGAAGCCCTTTTTGTGTAAAGCAATGATGACGCATGTGTTCCTTGCAGGTAACCATGGTTGACAGAGGAAGAACAATGATTCCAAGCACCACCCTCCTTTAAGCTTCCAGTCTGTTATTCGAACTCAAATCAGCATGACAGAGTGATCTCCAGCCTGTCCTCGTCAACACACCACCTGTGTTAACGAGAGAATCACTGACATGATGTCAGCTGGTCCTTTTTGTGGCAGGGATGAAATGCAGTGGAAATGTTTTTTTGGGATTCAGGTAATTTGCATGGCAAAGAGGTACTTTGCAATTAATCTGATCACTCTTCATAACATTCTGGAGTATATGCAAATTGCCATCATACAAACTGAGGCAGCAGACTGTGAAAATTCATATTTGTGTCATTCTCAAAACTTTTGGCCACGACTGTATATCCGGTCAATGCACAATATCCTATCACATTAATCACATACTAAGCTATTGATATTGGCCATATATTCATATGACCTCCTTTCTTATCAGGCAGCTCTATTGACTCTAGATAAGGCAGAGTGAGTGGCTGCTGGAATGTGTTTGATGACAGGTCATGGATGTCATGGGTGAGGGTGAGCTTCTGCTTTGGAACTGCTCTTCGGAACCACTGTGGGTGGGAGTCAGAGATGAGGGAGGCCTTTCGACCGAAAGACAGGAAAAAGTAGGAGAATATCAAGGCCATAGAGATACCTTATAATACTAGAGAAGGGTGAGGGTTGAGACCTTGAAGAGGGGAAAAGTCAGGAAATCATAGTATCAATGACAAACTTATGTTTTCAGTGCAATCTCAATAATGGAGTTCTGTTCTCACTTGTGAGTGGTGTTTTGACAAGCTGTTGGAATTGAGGAAGGGACCAAGGTGATTATGTCACTGTGGTTTTGTTTAGCCAGACTGTGCATTCCGCCTGCTAATACTACATTTACATAGGGTGTTATGGCGAGGACACCAGAGTTTCAAAAGGGACGTAAGAGTCAAAGAGGTTGACAGCCAGAGAGAGATAACGTCAGGAATCAGATTTCATCTAATGGCGCGAGAGAGAGAAAATAATTATCATAGGGAATAAGTAAGTTTGTGTGAGTGAGAGAAAAGGTCTGAGAGAGGTGGGAGGTGCGTAGAAGGCCCATCTTACCCAAAATTCCCACTGCCATGTAGCCAAGGATCACAACCATGAAGAGAACACAGCAGATGACATCAGTGCAGCCTCTTAGGGAGAACGGGGAGACAATAACACACAAAGTGATTTTGAGCATTGCTGTGTTATACATGCCTCCGGGCAGAATTGTTTTACAGAAAGTATGCCTAGCAAGGCACTTTAGACATACAATGGACAATTTGCATACAGAGATATAGTGATAGTTAGGGCTAGGCTTGTAGGCTTTGTAGAGAGCAAGAGACAAAATAAGTGAGAGATACTTAGCGGAAGAGGCTACCTTTTCCGAATGGGTCCATTGAAGGTGGGGTCATACTGAGCAGGTTCCCCTGAAAAGAAAACACAGAGAGATAATGGGTCAATAACAGAATTTAACTATTTTCTGAAGGTCTATTCTTCAAAATAAATGTCAAGCTATTTATGCACATACTGTGACCGCACATTAACACACAAAAAAAACTTTATCAAAATGCTGATAGTAGTCAGATTAGATAGAATACATGGGGAAAACATCTCTCAGTAAAGGCATTTTGCATTGATATTCAAAATAGCTTTACTGTGTGTGAGATTCTATGGAGAGAATTGCGTGCCTGTGAGTTTGAGGGTTTATTGAGGGGGGGTTGTTGCTAAGCAACAAGAGTAGCCTTTGTTAGTATGCACCTCATTGAGTTAATGAGTGACAGTCTTCAGCTTGAGAAGGAGGAAATAGAGCAAAAAGAATAAGACCTTGACACTCCTTTATAGGTTGTACAATCTGTACAGTACACTGGAGAGCTGTGGTGGTGATGACTGGGTTATGATGACGGTTACGGGAATTACATTGCTTAGTGTCACTTCCTAGAACATTTCTTAAGAGTTGTCCATTGGAGAAAAATAGAGCACTATTAAGATATACAGTACCAGTCTAAAGTTTGCACACACCTACTCATTCGAGGGTTTCATCAAAACTATGAAATAACACATATGGAATCACATAGTAACTAAAAAAAGACTCAAACAAATCAAAATATATTTTATATTTGAGATTCTTCAAGTTAACCACCCTTTGCCTTGACAGCTTTGCACACTCTTGGCATTCTCTCAACCAGCTTAATCTGGAATGCTTTTCCAACAGTCTTGAAGGAGTTCCCACATATGCTGAGCACTTGTTGGCTGCTTTTCCTTCACTCTGTGGTCCAACTCATTCCAAACCATCTCAATTGGGTTGATGTCGGGTGATTGTGGCGGCCAGGTCATCTGATGCAGCATTTCATCACTCTCCTTCTTGGTCAAATAGCCCTTACACAGCATGGAGGTGCATTGGGTCATTGTCCTGTTGAAAAATAAATGATAGTCCCACTAAGCCCAAACCAGATAGGATGGCGTATCGTGGCAGAATGCTGTGGTAGCCATGCTGGATAAGTGTGACTTGAATCTAAATAAGTCACAGACTGTGTCACCAGCAAAGCCCCCCCACACCTCCTCCTCCATGCTTCATGGTGGGAACCACACATGCGGAGATCCTCCGTTTACCTACTCTGTGTCTCACAAAGATACAGCGGTTGGAACCAAACATCTCAAATTTGGACTCAGACCAAAAGGTCAGATTTCCACCGGTCTAATGTCCATTGCTCGTGTTCCTTGGCCCAAGCAAGTCTCTTCTTATTATTGGTGTCCTTTAGTAGTGGTTTCTTTTCAGCAATTCGACCATGAAGGCCTGATTCACACAGTCTCCTCTGAACAGTTGATATGTGTCTGTTTTTTTATTTAACGAGCAAGTCAGTGAAGAACAAATTCTTATTTACAATGACGGCCTACCACGGCCAAACTCTCCCCTAACCCGGACGATGCTGGGCCAATTGTGCTCCGCCCTATGGGACTCCCGATCACGGCCGGTTGTGATACAGCCCGGTATCGAACCAGGGTATGTAGTGACGCCTTTAGCGCTGAGACGTAGTGCCTTAGACCACTGCGCCACTCAGCTGTTACTTGAACCCTGAAGCAATTATTTGGGCTGCAATTTGAGGCTGGCAACTCTAATTAACTTATCCTCTGCAGCAGAGGTAACTCTGGGTCTTCCTATCCTGTGGCGGTCCTCATGAGAGCCAGTTTCATCTTAGCGCTTGATGGTTTTTGCAACTGCACTTGAAGAAACGTTCAAAGTTCTTGACATTTTCCAGATTGACTGAAGTAATGGACTGTCATTTCTCTTTGTTTATTTGAACTGTTATTGCCATCAAATGCATTAAGAAAATAAATTCCACAAATTACTTTTAAGGCACACCTGTTAATTAAAATGCATTCCAAGTGACTACCTTATGAAGCTGTTTGAGAGAATGCCAAGTGTGTGCAAAGCTGTCATCAAGGCCAAGGGTGGCTACTTTGAAGAATCTCAAATATATTTTGATTTGTTAAACACTTTTTTGGTTACTACATGATTCCATGTGTGTTATTTCATAGTTTTGATGTCTTCACTATTATTCTACAATGTAGAAAATAGTAAAAAATAAAGAAAAACCCTGGAATGAGTAGGTGTGTCCAAACTTGACTGGTACTGTATGTCTCATTATCCCTCCCTTTTTATCTCTACATTGAATAAGTCAATGTATTTATGACAAATTTGATGACTTATGCAACCTTAAAAGGTAGCCTAAAACGAAAGAGAAGGGGCAGTATGTGATGGGGAGATTTTAATTGAATTTGAATTCAAAGATGGAGGAAGCAGGCTCAAAGCAGAGCAGTGCATTTTTAAAGGGATGCTCAGATCCCCCAAAAATATTCCATCAGACATTTTCCACTGAAACCCTGCATTTCATAGTCACTCACAACTAGGGCCGGGACGACACCAGCATCACGTTACTCGTTAGTGTCAAGGCAAGGAACCAAAACACAAGGCAGATTTAACGTCTTCAGGAAAACAGCCCTAATGTTGGAAACTAAGATCATTATGTTGTCATTCAGAGTCACATTTATTTTTTCCAAGCTATAGCATACAACAGCTTTTTAATTAACCCCAGAGTTTGGTCTGCTTCGTGTTTTCATTTTTTCCATGGAAAATAATATTGCAATACTGGTACCGTCACAGCCCAACTCACTCCCATTCACCTTATCACAGTAAGCAATTACCTTTGTTTGGTCTGTATCCTGTTTGGCAAGCCACACATTTCTAAGAGATGCTATTGGTTTCATGGACACTTCCTCATCTCCTCACAATAAACCAAATCGAAATCCCAGAATAAAATGGCTTCATAAAATGACAAATCAAAGACACAGCACCTGTTGAACATTGCACCTGTCTGAGGAATATGCAGTTGAGCTTGAGGTTTACTTTGTTCATTTCAATTAGGCTGCTATGGGGTAGAATAACAGGCCAGGTCTCGCTGGCCATTATACACCAATTACTGATTGGAAGCACGCAAAACACTCATGTCTACAATGAAGTCAGCAACTATGACTTCGAGTTAGTGAATTTACATATACAATGTAGGACTGTTCATTATGTCCATGGCCTACAATGTCTCACTCAGAGGTATAATTTAAGAAGCTCTAAATATACAATAAATGAATCTTGCTGAATTGACTTTTAGTATATTCTCTGACGAGGCCGTTACATCCTATATACCTACTTATCTTGTTTTATGAGAGCTCAATGTTTTAGTAATGGAAGAATATTTTAAGAATACACAGAGTAGTAAAAGGTCAATAGGAAATTAACGATCAATGGAAATCGTTGATTTTCAGTTCAACATCTGTTTAGAATCTGTGTAGGAATTTCAGTCCGGGACTCATAGCTACATGTGTCAAGTTCTCATTGGTCCAAATTGTCAATACACTGAGCCTGAAACAGGATACTTGTTATTTGCCCAATTTTACTGCAAGGAATTATAATTGGTCAACCACAGGCTAGGGTTGGGGGTTATAAATTACATTATCACTTTGTTCTGTGGAGAGAAACACTGAGGACAGAGAAGGATGAACATCGACCATCTACTTCCCAGCATGATTGTTCTCTTTGAATGGACCCATTTGCTTTGGGTTCTGTGTTAATGAAGAATAACATCAACTGCTAACAGTAACAGCTTCCTGAAGATCGCCTACTACATGTGGAAAGGAAATTAGTGAAAATGTAAGCTTTGTAGTGAGTACACAATAAATGTATAGGATGTTGACAATCATACTGTTTGTTTTGCAGCTACTAATTACAAGGCCTACTGTATGAACGATTTAGAATGAGGCACCCTGTTGTCTTCCAAATGACAGAATACACATAACCTTAGTGAAAGTCCGGGAGAAGGAATGTGGATATCCGAACAAAGAAACCTGTTCCTCTGCCTCATTGCCGGCTGTAAACTAATATCAGATTACAGCAGAATACAGAGCTGTCTTTTTGGTGCAAATCACTACCTGRAAACTGACTGACAGTGACCCTTTCCTGATGTAGTATTTATTCTTCCTGGTTTTTAACCACCATCTGCTCCACTAGAATATGGCATAAAGCATTTAGGGTTCTACAAAACCTCAGACGTCAGGACATTTTTACTTCAGTACTTTGGCCCAAACAATGAATCTCTCTCTGTATGTGAGTTCAAGTAATTTGGCTTGACCTTGGATAGAGTGGTGACGTAAAAGGATCAACAACTTCGTCCAATTAAGAGGTATACACGTGGAGGTATTACTGTTTGGGTTGTGATGTGGTGTTGTGATAACTTTTTAGGAGCGTATGTTAATCACTGTGCACACAGTGAGGTAGGCTCTATGACTGTATATATGAATGGACAAAGCCATCGATCACGTGACACCATTAATTCATATGTGAAGACACAACAGTGCATTGAAGCCAAATTAAGCCTGTTAAGATGGTGTCTCTTGGAGACATAACATGCAGTTTGAGCTACTCCAGGAAGTGGCATTGCAGGCTAACTCAGTGCTGCCCCTTGTCATTTAGTAACTCAAGTTGAAGGCCGACCGGGGTACTGCAGGCTGCCATTGGCAACTACAGTGCATTCGGAAAGTATTCAGACCCCTTCCCTTTTCCCACATTTTGTTACATTACAGCCTTATTCTAAAATGGATTAAATAAAACATTTTCCTCATCAATCTACACACAATACCCCATAATGACAAAGTGAAAACAGGTTTTTAGAAATGTTTGCAAATTTACAAAACCTAAAATAAATTACCTAATTTACATAAGAGTTCAGACCCTTTGCTATGAGACTCAAAATAGAGCTCAGGTTCATCCTGTTTCCATTGATCATCCTTGAGATGTTTCTACAACTTGATAGGTTTCCACTTGTGGTAAATTCAATTGATTGGACATAATTTGGAAAGGCACACACCGGTCTACAGTTGACAGTGCATGTCAGAGCAAAAACCAAGTCATGAGGTCAAAGGAATTGTACGTAGAGCTCTGAGACAGTATTGTGTCGAGGCACAGATCTGGAGAAGGGTACCAACAAATGTCTGCAGCATTGATGTTCCCCAAGAACACAGTGGCCTCCATCATTCTTAAGTGGAAGAAGTTTGGAACCACCAAGACTCTTCCTAGAGCTGGCCGCCCAGCCAAACTCAGCAATCACGGGAGAAGTGCCTTGGTCAGGGAAGTGACTAAGAATCCGATGGTCACTGACAGAGCTCCAGAGTTCCTCTGTGGAGATGGTTGTCCTTCTGGAAGGTTCTCCCATTTCAGCAGCATCCAGACAGATGCCACTCCTCAGATAAAAGCACGACAGCCTGCTTGGAGTTTGCCAAAAGGGACCTAAAGGACTCTCAAACCATGAGAAACAAGATTCTCTGGTCTGATGAAACCAAGATTGAACTCTTTGGCCTGAATGCCAAGCGTCACGTCTGGTGGAAACCAGGCACTGCTCATCACCTGGCCAATACCATCCCTACGGTGAAGCATGGTGGTGGCAGCATCATGCTGTGGGGATGTTTTTCAGCAGCAGGGACTGGGAGACTAGTAAGGATTGAGGGAAAGATAAACAGAGCAAAGTACAGAGATATCCTTGATGAAAACCTGCTCCAGAGCGCTCAGGACCTCCAGACTGGGGCGAAGGTTCACCTTCCAACAGGACAACGACACTAAGCACACTTCCAAGACAACGCACAAGTGGCTTCGGGACAAGTCACTGAATGTCCTTGAGTGACGCAGACAGAGCCTGGTCTTGAACCATATCGAACATCTCTGGAGACCTAAAAATAGCTGTGCAGTGACGCTCCCCATCCAACCTGACAGAACTTGAGAGGATCTGCAGAGAAGAATGGAAGAAACTCCCCAAATACAGGTGTGCCAAGCTTGTAATGTCATACCCAAGAAGACAAGGCTGTAATTGCTGCCAAAAGTACTTCATCAAAGTACTGAGTAAAGGGTCTGAATACTTATCTAAATGTTATATTTCCATAACAAAAATTGCAAAAATTTCTAAAAACCTGTTTTGCTTTGTCATTAAGGGTATTGTGTGTAGATTGGTGAGGGGGAAAAAACAATTTAAATCAATTTTAGAATAAGGCTGTATCGTAACAAAATGTGGAAAAAGTCCAGGGGTATGAATACTTTCCGAATGCACTCAACAAAAATATAAACGCAACAATTTTGATGATTTTACTGAGTTACAGTTCATATAAGGAAATCAGCCTAATTGAAATAAATTCATTAGGCCCTAATCAATGGATTTCACATGACTGTGCAGGGGTGCAGCCTTGGGTGGGCCAGGCCCAGACAATCAGAATGAGTTTTTCCCCACAAAAGAGCTTTATTACAGACAGAAATAGGTTCAAGGACATACATCTGGTGTATTAGAAGCAATTATCGGTACCATGATTTTCCACAAAAATGTGTTTTATTTACACAAAGATTGACGACGAAGATTGCCATTTTTACATTCACTATAATGGGGGGGGTCCTGTTTTCCACTAACAATACCTGCAGTACAACTTTTGTTGCTTCAATGAGAAGGGCCAGCCGTTCTCCCCTGGATAGGCTGCATAGTGTGTGTGTGTGTCTCCTATACCGAATCTGCCTATGAGGAAACATGCATTGGGTTGTCAAGGCCAGCGTCAGTCAACTAATTAAGTGATAAACTTTTGACTGTGCGACTATGGGTACACACACACCCCGCCCTCTTCTTACACAGAAAGGGAGCGCTTAAGGAAAGGATTTAGCTACTAGTTAGCCCAGTATTTAATTCACCCATTCCCTCGCTCAGCTGACTATTTTGTGGAGCTTGCTAACACAACCTCATGGTGCCTCTAGAGAACAGAGAGAGCGCAGCTGACCTGTTCTAACAGCATCTGAAATTAAAAGCCAGGCCAGGTCCAGCACCAATTAATAGTGACAGAATTTGTATCAATATTAGAAGAAGCAGCTGAGGTGAAAGATTTGTCTGGTGTCTGTCTAGTTTAATCATTGGCTTTCAAACGTGGTTTTCCAATGTTCTGTAGTGCTTGCCTAGTTCACCTCACACAAATAACTGGCCAATGATTAGCAGGCCATCATTGTAGACTTTTCAGTATTAACCACACCACAATTATTTCTAAATAGTAAAATTGACATTAGAACACAAAACACTGCTGACGTCAAGGGCTTTTGACCAGGATGAAAAAACACGTAACGTTTGGCCTCTCAATCAAATGAAACTTTAACCAAAAGAATCTAACATAATTAAAGAAGCAGACGGTGAAATATCTCTGTCAATGGCAATACATGTTTGTTCCTTTTGAAATCTTATGAGGAATCAAAGTCGCCTTGTCTAAGTGGTAGGGAGAAACCCTGTGAACCCACTTCCTTCTTAGGAAACAGGATGGACACCTTTACTTGTCCAAGAGGCAGCTGAATTTACATGGAATGGCTATTTGAATAGCAGTGCCAGAATGTCAATAGACTATAAATCTCATGCAAACAACTGGGTTTAAGGACCAAATAGCACCCTATTCCCGATATTGTGCAGTACTTTTGAGAGCCCTATGGGCCCTGTTCAAAATTAGTGGACTATATAGGGAATATGGTGCAATTTTGGACACAAACCTTGAGTAAAATGGACATGTAATAGGTCACACTAAGGCAGTGAGCCTTTATACACAATACATAGGCACACCCAGAGATGGACTTAAGCAAAACAAAAGACCACCACCACAACACACAGCAGACTGAAAGAGAATGAATGCCTCACAACAAAGTTTGTTTTTCATACAATAAATATCAAACTTCCTCCTCTATATTTCACCATCTAATCCAAAAACCTACATAAAAACATTGACATGCCATTAAACAGGGATGGGCAACAGATGGTGGAGAACTCAGCGTCTCAACTTATTGTTGAGAGTTAGAATAGTATAATACATGAATTGCAATCTCGAAATGTGGTTGTGCATCAGCAGTTTTTTTCTTGTTATGTCAGTCACGGATAGTCAGTCAATTAGCCCGTTTCAGCTAAAAACATGTAGATTGTGAAACTGTAATGCTTACTGAATATTGATTTTATATCACTGATTGTATTTACATATTAATATATTTACAGTTTGAAAGATGCAATAACCAAATAAATTATTGACGTAGTATTTTTGTAAAATACATCAATAATATCTTTGCTTCATGAAAACAATTAAATGTCAACTTTGCCTATAACTACATATGTATCTAAATCTTGAATACTAAGCAATTGACAATGTCACAAATTGTTATTAGGCTATTCAAATATGCAGTCATCGGCTATAGGCTCAAATGTGACACCTCCAGTGAAGAAGTAACGTTAAAGTTAGGCCCAATCGCTTTCACCACTCATAAGGAACTGTCTGTTTTCATCACTGAAAAACGCAAATAGGCTAGACTACAGACAAGTAACTAAAAATATTTTATTTTTATTTTAGACAGAAAATGTGACACTACTCTGTGAGGTTAGACAAATACTAGCCAGCCAGGTAACTTAACCTGCGATGTGAAATTAACTCACCATATTCCGACGAATCTACGGGATCCAARCTCTCTTCCTTCAGTTTTTTACCCATTCCCTATGCTTTTCCACCACCTCTACTAGTTTATATTCGTCTAAAACGTTCCAATGGCCAGGTAAATCAAGTCGAAGTTAAATAATCAAAAAGTCTAAAACAACGTTTCAAAAGGTGTTAGTACACCTGTGTGCACAATAAAAAACAAACTTCCTTAKAAGAAATCTTTCTCCCTCGCGCTACAGTAACTAGGGTTGTGACATCACGAACGCACCTGTGAGATGCGCACTTCCATGCGCGCACGAGCGGGCAGCGCCCCTTGGCCTCCCTTTACTAAATGTCCCCTGCTGTTTGATAGGCGGGTCTACATGTGGTAAATGAAATAAATGATTTGGCTGTATGCCTACGTAATACCTTTTACTTAAAATGCCCAAACATATCTGATGACATTTCAGTTGAAAATGTATGATAAATGTTTGAGGCATACTTAACCAAATACAAACATTTTACACTGAACAAAAATATAAACGCAACATACAACAATTTCAAAGATTTCACAGAGTTACAGTTGTTCCGTTCCCCAGTAAGAAAACCACATAATATCTGGAAGGATTTCCTCCTCCCCCAAAAAAGGATAGACTAAGAGCCAACTAATGCTTGATTTGTAAACGTGATCGGTGTGGATGGTGTTACCCAATAACGGTCCCTCTGGGAGCAACTTGAACTCCGCATCGCCGTCCGCCTSYCAAATCTTGTAGCTAACAATGTGGAGGGCTCCGCATTGACATGATTGGTTGATGGTAGGTGAGGGCGGGAGGTCCTGTATAAACACAAACTCACCTCCTTCACAAAAGCGCTGCTCCGCTAAGCGCAAGAAGTATGAATGCCCTGACTTATGCAGAGGCCATATCACCGTAAATGCTGCACAGCCAATGCGGACGTCGGATTGACAATTCAGCGCCTTCAACAACTGCTTTTGAATATGCATGTGCAACTTTGATGTCATACTGCTATGCACTGATGAGAACATTCGCCTTCGTACGTGTATCTAGCATCGCCCATGTAGGGTTTTCCACAAAMGCTTCCAACTTAGTCCATCCCTTACAAAAAAGACTGCAGTCAGCAATCACTGCGTCCAAAATACCAAAGTCAACTGCAGTTAATGCACTTTTACTGCAATATTTTTTGTAAGGTACAGCTTAAAAATATCTATGCACACACACAAGCCTGCGTGTTTAAGCAACATTCAAAATTATTCCACCAATCTTATAACCCTCAAGACGATGTCAGTGATWGAAAATGTACCACAAAARTGTATTTTGAACTCTCAAATATCTGGGCACAGTAGAGCTTCAGAGTAGGTGACTAGAGCCACTACCATACTCATAGGAAACAAGATCCCAGAAGAGTCCCCAATTTGTTACATTTCCCAGCAAGAAATCCAAATAATGTTCAGAAACAGAAGGGGTAACTAACAAAGAATCACTAACAACCAAAACAAGTGGGGTTTTAGGAGGGGTTCTGAAAGACACTCATAGGGGTGTCCACTGAAAGTCCACTAGCAACAACTGGAGCCTAAAAGACACCATGAGTGCCCACTAAATGTGGCATCAAAAAAGAAACCCACAACAAACTTATCGACAGGAAGAAAACCAAAAACAGGGAAGCTCAGATAAASGACTGTYTGTCTAGAAATCAAAATAGGGMGCACCAACTGAATGTCTTAAACCTCCACATCGCACTAGACAACTGGAACACGGCCAGCCAGTCTTAAATATCACCTTGKCCAGCACAGGTGAAACACCTTCCAACTAATGAGCTGAACAAGCCAGCACAGGTGTAACACAGACTGAGTAACGAAGTGACACCAATCAGTGTGCCGTACATGTTAACGTGCTAAAACTCCAACCTCAAAACATAAATGGAAAAAACTAAACMTGTACACAGTTCATATAATGAAATCAGTCAATTGAAATAAATAAATTAGGCCCTAATCTATGGATTTCACATGACTGGGAATACAGATATGCATCTGTTCGTCACGGATACCTTTTAAAAAAAAAAGTAGGGGCGTGGATCAGAAAACCARTCAGTATTTGGTGTGACCACAATTTGCGTCATGCTGCGTGACACATCTCATTCGCATAGTTGATCTGGCTGTTGATTGTGGCCTGTGGAATGTTGTCCCACTCCTCTTCAATGGCTCTGTGAAGTTGCTGGATATTGGCAGGAACTGGAACACACTGTAGTACATGTCATTCCAGAGCATCCTAAACATGCTCAATAGGTGACATGTCTGGTGAATATGCAGGCCATGGAAGAACTGGGACATTTTCAGCTTCCAGGACTTGTGTACAAAAGATCCTTGCTACATGAATTATAATGCTGAAACATGAGGTGATGGTGGTGGATGAATGGCACAACAATGGACCTCAGGATCTCATCACGGTATATCTGTGCATTCAAATTGCCATTGATAAAATGCAATTGTGTTTGTTGTCCGTAGCTTATGTCTTCCCATACCACTGCCAGCAATGGGGCACTCTATTCACACTACTCGCCCACACGACACCATACACGCTGTCTATCATCTGCCCAGTACAGTTGAAACCGGGATTCATCCGTAAAGAGCACACTTCTCCAGCGGCCATCGAAGGTAAGCATTTGCCCAGTGAAGTCGGTTACACCGCCGAACTGCAGTCAGGTCAGACTCTGGTGAGTACGATGAGCACACAGATGAGCCTCCCTGAAACGGTTTCTGACAGTTTGTGCAGAAATGATTTGGTTGTGCAAACCCAGTTTCATCAGCTGTCCGGGTGAGTGGTCTCAGACGATCCCGCAGGTGAAGAAGCCGGATGTGGAGGTCCTGGGTTGGTGTGGTTACACATGGTCTGCGGTTGTGAGGCCGATTGAACGTACAGCCAAATTCTCTAAAATGACTTGAGGCGGCTTATGGTAGAGAAACTAACATTAAATTCTCAGGCAACAGCTCTGGTGGACATTCCTAGTCAGCATGCCAATTGCACACTCTTCAAAACTTGAGACATCTGTGGCATTGTGTTGTGACAAAACTGCACAGTTTAGTGGCCTTTTGTCCCCAGCACAAAGTGCACCTGTGTAATGATCATGCTGTTTAATCAGCTTCTTGATATCCCACACCTGTCAGGTGGATGGATTATCTTGGCAATGCTCACTAATAGGGATGTAAACATGTGAGAAAAATAAGCTTTTGTCATATGGAACATTTCTGGCATCTTTTATTTCAGCTCATGAAAAATGGGACCAAACACATGTGTTTAGAATTTGGTTCAGTGTATTTAGGATGTTTGAGGGAGTGACTTACTACACGTCACACTAAAAGCCCCTATTGCTTTGGAAAGGTTTCATTCTATCTCCCCATGATCTTCAGTGATTAACATGAACAAGCCTGTCAGATGGACTTTGCTGTCAGTATTATTGTAGAAGTTATAAAAGCAAAGAGTTCATAATCCCTTTCTCATCATGAGCTGTAGAAGACTTTGCAATAACCATGAATTGGGGCAGAGGAAGGAAAGCATGGTTGAGTTGACTCGCAGATAGTGGCACCTTTTCAACACGTCCCAAAAACATTGTCCAAGACCAGATTAAGGTGCTGTTCAGAGCAAAGGTTCAAACTAAAAAGATTAAGATACAGATGGAATGTTACATTATCTCAACTGCAAACTATGTAGAAATTTGAACAACCAATTCTCTGGATTGTCTCGGCTGCATGATATTCAGCGAGTTGTATGAAATGCAACACTGCTGAAACAAATGTAGATCCTTAGGTCGATTTGTAATCACATTTATTAAATGTCAGAACATAAAACAAAAAAGGGACTTTGTTTTTAAAAAAACAAAACAGACATATGCATAACTTCATTACTACACAAGTCAGCTGTTGGTAACTTCAGTTGCTTCACAGCAGTAGACTGACTATCATGGTAGAGTACTGTGAAATTGATTATTCAGTATGTATTTGGCACAGTAAGTGGTGAGCATAACTTGATCTCTCATGGCAATACTGTACTGTATGAAAGGGTCTTACACAGAAGACACCTTTTTTCCAGTCACTTATACCCCATACATCGAAGAAGTTAAGATTTGTCTACCACACTGAAACAATTAAATGCACAAATTCATACAAAATGAACAGTAACAGTGTAARAAAATACACGCAACAGGCCCCAGGGAAGCCTAGGAGTTTCCTAACATGGCAAGCCCAGGGTCAGTCTCCGATTCTGGGCAGGCCTCCAGTCGAGCGAGCCTGCTCTGCTCTAAGGCAATGGCCTCCGCTGAGTGTTTGCATTTCTCTGATCCACACTGGCAGGTGAAGTATTTACTCTTTATGTCCCAGAAGCGGTCTCCATAATCAAACCTGTGTACACAGAAAGAACATTGATACAATTCTCAGCCTGGAATTACAGTGTATTTTAATATCATAATCCTAGTGGAATAAACAATATACTCTCAGGCCATTTTATTTCTGGTGCAAGAGAAGTGATACATGGAATAGATGCTACTGTTACTGAAAAAGTAGTGCCAAATCATGTTTAAACTTTCCTAAGGCAGTATCAAAGTCACTTCACTGGGCTTCCATTTTGTGTTTGGCGCTCAGATCCACAGTGTGTCTGCGGTGCAGCCTCTCACCCTAGCTCCTGTCCCGTGAG
Organism: Salvelinus sp. IW2-2015; assembly: GCF_002910315.2. Lineage (NCBI taxonomy): Eukaryota > Metazoa > Chordata > Actinopteri > Salmoniformes > Salmonidae > Salvelinus > Salvelinus sp. IW2-2015. The sequence goes on along the minus strand of NC_036869.1, from coordinate 22,540,665 downwards.
AATGTCTCTGGAACTGAAGAAAGCGATGCGGGGGAAGCGCAGGTCCTGGTGTAGCATGAATACACGCACAGGGATGATGTTAGGGTCGCACAGGTGGTTGATGAAGCGGCTGATGTTACCGTAGTAACGGGCATCGATGCAGTACACCTCCCCATCCTTTAGAGGGAAGGAGAGAGAGAGAGAGATGTATTAAGGTGCATAGGAATATCAGTGTAGTCTGTTTTTAAAAACGTCTGTGTCTAAATGACGGTAAGTCTACACCGGTTGTATTTGGCGCATGTGACAAATCAAATTTGATGTATTTTATCATTTACTGATGAGGTACCTTGTTGTCCAGGTCAAAGAGGTAGGAGTCATCTTCTCTTACATCTGCCTCTGCATCAGAGATCAGTTCTCCAACATATCTGTGTGGAGAGAAATGTTACTTACATTCATCAACAAGCCAATAAATTAATTGACAAACTGTCAAAACATTAAATTAGCCAATCATACCGTTGGAGCCAAATTCCCATTTTCTTTATTTGTGCTATATTTATTGTTTTGCTCCATTTAGAATAAWAAAAAWATATATATATAAGTAAACATATTGAATTAATGAGTATGGTTGATGAATATGTTTTTGGTTTTTCATGGGTATTTAAAAGCATTATGGAGCCTTTCCTGGGCACACCTTTTTTCCCTTTCATGTTCCCCTTCCCTTTACCTATTTAGGTTTTTGGCATTAGGAGTCAACTTTGCCTCAGGTATGGCAGTACCTTACAGTTTTTTTTACCACTACGCAAATACTTGGAACTAAGAAAGCTGTTATTAGTCCATACTTTGTGTTTACAATTTTAATCTGATCACTTTGACTATCGATGGAATATAGCCCATGAAATTATCTTCGTATGGAAAATAAAATGTATGCTTGTTTTTTTTACACTATCGGAGCATTCCTGTGGCCTCAAGGCAAGTTTGGAATTGGATTACGAATTGCCTTTATACACACTAATTTTCTTTTAAAATAACCAAACGCACACACACTTACTCGCAGATGAAGCTGCCTTGGGGAATGTCCTGTAGAGCCCGTACTCCCCATCCCATCTTCTCTGTCCGGTACAACTGGAGACGCACCCTAAGAGAGAGAGAACGTATACAAGTGATATTGTACCAGGACACAGACCAGAGAGTAAGATTAGTATTTTAGTCATTTAACAGATGCTCTTATCCAGAGTGACTTACAGTAGAGTGTGCATACATTTTTCGTAACCCCGTGGGAATCAAACCCACAACCCTAGCATTGCAAGCACCATGCTCTACCAACTGAACCACACGGGACAATTTAAGACGTTGAAAAGAACATAAAGACTGATGAGATAAATCAAAGTGTGTGTTTGAGTAAGAGATGAGGGTACAGTCATAGATACAGTGTCTTCAGTATTCATACCCCTGGACTTATTCCACATTTTGCGGTGCTACAGACTGAATTCAAAATKGATTAAATTGATTTCTCCCTCATCTACATACAACAGCCCATAATGACAGTGAAAATATGGTTTTAGAAATTCTAGCAAATTTATTGAAAATGAAATACAGAAATATCTAATTTATATACAGTACCAGTCAAAAGATTGCGCACCTACTCATTCAAGGGTTTCTCTTTATTTGTACCATTTTCTACATTGTAGAATAATAGTGAAGACACATAACACATGTTATCATGTAACCAAAAATGTTATTCAAATAAAAATATTTTATATTTGAGATTCTTCAAAGTAGCCCCCCTTTGCCTTGACAGCTTTGCACACACTTGGCATTCTCTCAACCAGCTTCATGAGGTAGTCACCTGGAATGCATTTCAATTAACAGGTGCCTTCTTAAAAGTACATTTGTGGAATTTCTTTCCTTAATGCATTTGGACAAATCAGTTGTGTTGTGACAAGGTAAGGGGAGGTATATAGACGATAGCCCAACTTGGTAAAAGACCAAGTCCATATTATGGCAAGAACAGCTCAAATAACCAAAGAGAAACGACAGCATCATTACTTTAAGACATGAAGGTCAGTCAATGCGGAACATTAAGAACTTTGAACATTTCTTCAAGTGCAGTCGCAAAAACCATCAAGCGCTTTGATTRAATTGGCTCTCATGAGGACCACCACAGGAAAGAAAGACCCAGAGTTACCTCTGCTCCAGAGGATAAGTTCATTAGTGTTAACTGSACCTCAGATTGCAGCCCAAATAAATGCTTCACAGAGTTCAAGTAACAGACATCTCAACAACTGTTCAGAGGAGACTGCATGAAATCAGGCCTTCATGGTCGAATTGCTGAAAAGAAACCACTACCAAAGGACACCAATAAGAAAGAGACTTGCTTGGGCCAAGACACACGAGCAATGGACATTAGACCGGTGGAAATCTGTCCTTTGGTTTGATGAGTCCAAATKAGATTTTTGGTTCCAGCCGCCGTGTCTTTGTGAGACGCAGAGTAGGTGAACGGATGATCTCCGCATGTGTTGTTCCTACCCTGAAGCATGGAGGAGGTGGTGTGATGGAATGGGGGTGCTTTGCCTGTGACACTGTAGGTGATTTATTTAGAGTACAAGGCACTTAACCAGCATGGCTAACACAGCATTCTGCCGCAATACGCCATCCCATCTGATTTGCGCTTAGTGGGACTATCATTTGTTTTTCAACAGGACAATGACCCCAACACACCTCCAGACTGTGTAATGGCTATTTGACCAAGAAGGAGAGTGATGGAGTACTGCATCAGATGACCAGGCAAAGGATGGCTACTTTGAAGAATCAAAAATCAAAAAGATTTTGATTTAACACTTTTTTTGGTTACTACATGCGTGTTAGTTCATAGTTTTGATGTCTTCTATTATTCTACAATGCAGAAAAAAGTAAAATCATTGAATGAGTAGGTGTATCCAAATTTGACTGGTACTGTAAGTATTCACTCCCCTTTTGCTATGACAATCCAAATTGAGATCAGGTGCATACAATTTCCTTTGAGCGTCCTTGATCTCACTACTATTTGGAGTCCACCTGTGGCCAATTAAATTGTTTGGACGTGATTTAGAAAGAAACACATCTGTCTACATAAGGTTCCACAGTTGACCGTGGATGTCAGAGCACAAACTAAGTTATAGAGTTTTGACAGTTTCCAAGAGCACAGTGGTCTCCATCATTGGAAAATTAAAAAAAATATGGAACAACCCAGCCTCTGCCTAGAACTGGCCGTCTGACCAAATTAAGCAACCGGGCAAGGATCTTGGTCAAGGAGGTGACCAAGAACCCAATGACCACTCTGACAAAACTACAGAGTTCCTTGGCTGAGATGGGAGAACCTGCCAGAAGGACAACGGTCTCTACAGCACTTCACCAATCTAGGCTTTATGGAAGAGTGGCCAGACGGAAGCCACTCTTGAGAAAACAGCCACATGATAGCACACCTGGAGTTTGCAAAAAGGCACGCGAAAGACTGAGATCATAAGGCAAAGAAGTCTGGTCTGATGAGACGAATGCAAAGCGTTTTGTCTGGAGAAAACCAGGCACAGCTCATCACCCGTCTAACACAATCCCTACCGTGAAGCACGGTGGTGGCAGCATTATGTTATGGGAATGCTTTTCAGCAGCAGGGAMTGGGAGATTAGTAAGGATAGAGGGAATGAATGGAGCCAAATACAGGCAAATCCTTAATGAGAACCTGCTTCAGAGTGCAAACGACCGTAGACTAGGGTGAAGATTTACGTTCCAACAGGACAATGACCCCAAGCAACGCTGGAATGGCTTCAGAACAAGAATGTGAAAGTCCTTGAGTGGCCCAGCCAAAGCCCAGTCTTGAATCCCATTATATCTGTGGAAAGACTTGAATATTGGTCTTCACCACCACTCCCCATTTAACTTAACAGAGCTTGAGAAAATCTGCAAGGAACACTGGGAGAAAACCCCCAAATCCAGATGTGTAACGCTGATAGACACCCAAGGCGACTCTCAAAGCTGTAATCGCAGCCAAATGTGCTTCTACAATGTATTGACTCAGGGGTAGTAATACTTATGTRAATGAGATTTCTGGATATAATTTGTAATACATTTGCAAAACTTTCTAAAAACATGTTTTCACCTTGTCATTATGGGTATTGTGTGTAGATGGGTGAGAATAAAAAAAATAAAAAAAGGTTTTATCCACTTCGAATTCAGGCAATGTGAAAACAATGTGAAATAAGTCACGGGGTATGAATACTTTCGGGAAGGCACTGTATATACAATAGTGTTCTAGTTCAATATGTACAGTCGTGTAGTAACACAGCTCTTACTTGATCCCCGCCTGCACCACTCTGTTCTTGCAGGTGCGGTAGCAGGAGCACGCCAGGTTACACTCAAATATGAGAGGCGGTTCGATCTTATTGAACTCCTGGAGCAACCGGTGGTCCTGGTGAACACAGAAAACACATAGTCCCCCACGAATAATGCTGCGCCCCCCTTGGGTCAGTCAGTGTACATTTGTAAATACCGGATCTCTTACGCCAGACGCAACATTCATCAAAACAGAACCATCACCCTCTCAGAAGCTTGTCTGGTGCGTAAAACCCGCGAATTCAGACAAACAAAAAGGTGTAATGGGTTCGTGCTCAAATGTCGCATAAAGCTTACTTCATTATTCATTTTTATTTTCTCTGCATCAAGGGTAGCGTACACAGACGTTTCGGCTTTACAGCCTTCTTCAGTGTGTAGGTACAATTATCTTAATTCAAAACAGCATTTGTAAAGAACAACCAATGAGCAGCAGGTGCTTTAAATCAGGGTTGCCACTCATCTGCCAATCAGAGAAGTGGCTTTCTACCGGTATACAAATTAGTAAAAGAAATACAGATTTATTAGGGTATAGGAGCGGGCACGAATCAACCGGACAACTCACGAATCAACCGCGCCAGGTGTCCGCGCCCCCTGAATACATCATATCAATTCATGAGACAGCCCACCACAAAGGACATCAGGCACAGCCRTTAATAAATGTGGGGCCAACTCATAAACGATACGCAAAATCTGATATACAAGAACACTGTCCATAACAGTTTAAATGTAGCTTATAAAGGTGAAATCTAATTCTTCGTTTAAACCGTGTGGAGATACAGAATTTTATTTATACACTACTCAAAAAAATAAAGGGAACACTAAAATAACACATCCTAGATCTGAATGAATGAAATATTCTTATTAAATACTTTTTTCTTTACATAGT